>NC_046172.1:97689403-97770079 GCF_011064425.1 Rattus rattus
CTCCCTCCTGATCACCCCTCACGGAGTTCTTCCTCTCATCCCCTCTCCCCTTTGCCTCTGAGAGGGTGTTCCCCACTCCCGTTACTCCCCCCTGTTACCCCCCTCCATGGGGCATTAATTCTCTACAGGATTAGGTGCGTCCTCTCCCACTGAAGCTAGACAAAGTAGTTGTCTACTACATGTGTATGAGGAGGCCAAGGTCCAGTCTGTGTATGTTCTTGGTTGGTGGTTCAGTCTTTGAGAGCCCCCAGGGTCCAGGTTAGTTGACTTTGTTGGAGTTCCTATCTGCTTCAGGGTCCTAAATCCTTCCCCTAATTCTTCCATAAAAGTCCCTAAGCTCCATCCACTGTTTGTCTGTGGTTATCTGCATCTGTTTCAGTTAGCTGCTGGTGGAGACTCTCAGACAACAGCCATGCTAGGCTTCTGTCTGGAAGCACAACATAGTACCAGTAATAATTTACCATAAATTTGAAGCTAGCTTGGACTACATAGAGAATATGAAGCAAAACTGAGCTACATCATGAAATTTTTCTTTAAAAAGAAAACATACACAGTGGAATTTTATTCAGTCATGAGGAACAATGAAATTTGAATAAAATGGATGGATCTAGAAATTCTAATATAACATAAGGTAACTTAGGCTTAGAAGGACAAAACTGCATATTCTCATGCATATGCAGACCTGTGTGTGCGTGTGTGTGTGTGTGTGTGTGTGTGTGAAAGAGAAAGTGAGAGAGAGAGAGAGAGAGAGAGAGAGAGAGAGAGGAGAAAGAGAAGGAGAAGGAGAAGGAGAAGAAGGAGAAGAGGGAGAAAAGAGAAAATATGTGTGTATGTGTACTAGATATTGTTTCAGATAATTTTTCTTATATTCACAAATTTGAATATTCCTAAAATTACTCTTAGAAGTAGTATTGCTTATTTATTTATGTATATGAATGTATGTGTGTGGAGTATCTGTAATGTGTGAGTGCAAAGAATAGAAGAGGTCATGGAGTGCCTTCCTCGGTCACACATCAACTATACATTTGAGGCCAGGTTTCTTGCTAATCCTGGGTTTCCTGTTTTGTTTCCTTGATTATATGGGAAACCAGCAATGTTCCCTTGTGTTGTTTGAATAGGTAGCCCCCAAAGAGTCATGTGTTTGAATGCTTGGCCACAAGGAGTGCCACTATTAGGAGGTGTGGCTTTAATTGAGGAAGTGACCCCTTCTTAGATGAAGTGTGTCATTGTGGAGCCTGGGGCTTGAGATCTTAAATGCTTAAGCTGTGCCCAGTGTGAAACACTTCTAGTCTCCTATTGCCTCTGGATCAAGATGTAGAACTCTTGGTTCCCCCAACACCATGTTTTCTGCACAGTGCCATGTTTCTTTCCATAATGGTGGAATTAACCTCTGAAACTGTAAGCCAGACCCCATTAAGTGCTCTTTTTAAGAGTTGTCTTGGTCATGGTGTCTCTTCACAGCAATGGAAACCATAACTAAGACAGATGTTGGGGTATTGCTTTGATACGGCTAACCATGCTTTTGTTTGGGTCAATGTGAATTTTGGGACTTTGGATTAGCAAAGCAGTGTAATGCTTCATGTGGGGCTTAATGGGCCATACTAGTAGAAGCAAAGAAGAGAGTGGTGCTGAAGTTGACTTGTATTGTAGGTGCCTGACTCTAGGGGTTTCAGAGGAGAGGAATTTTAGTATGTTGCCTACAGATCATTCTTGTGATATTTTGGTGAAGAATATGACTGCTTCTTGCCCTTGAATGAGGATTCTGCCTGAGGCTAAGGTGAAGAGATTTAGATTAATTTCATTGGCAAAGGAGGTCTCTAAACAGCCTAGGATACTCTCTCTCTCTCTCTCTGTTGTAGTTCACTCTTAGGAAGTACATTTTGATCAAACTTAGCAAACTGAGAAGGAAAAGTGCAAAATATATGGTTCTAGGATTAAAAAGGCACCAGGAAGTAGAATGGAGTGAAATCCTGTGTTCAAAGAAATAAAGATTAGAGATACGAAATGACATTAAGCTGCAATATAACTATTAAAGATTAAAGATATTAAGTGCTCCTAGGAACTAAGCCACTAACCACAAAGTACACATGAAGGGACCCAAGACTTCAGCAGCATATATAGTAGAGGATGGCATTGTTGGACATCAGTGGGAGGAGAAGCCCTTGGTCCTGGGAAGGCTCGATGCCCCAGTGTTGGGAAATGCCAGGGTGAGGAGGTATGAGGTAGTTGGGGAGCACCCTCATAGAAGCAGTGGGAGGGAGGATGGGTTGGGGGTTTTCCAGAGGGGAAACCAGGAAAGGGGATAACATTTGAAACGTAAATAAATAAAATGTCCAATTAAAAACATTAAATGGATCTTGTGGCAAGATCCCACCTCCTAAGTTTCCATATTATGAAAAGAATGTTACCCAAGGGACAGTGTCACCTATTCTAAATTTACAATGTGTTTGTGGTTGTACAAGGGATAGTTATGTCATGTTAGGTGTTATTATGATCTGGTCATTGTTTTCATTTAGACGTAAAGAAATCTGATTGTGTGTCAAGTAGTGGATTTTAGTGGTCAATTGGAATTTCAACATTTATTTTATATGCTGACTTTGGGTCAAATCTTTTTATCTTGTTTTAGTTAATAAATTATCGATTTCATGCCTTTTTGGTACATGTATTTCTCCTATGATTTTCATGCTGCTTTATATTATAATTCTTTTAATGTATTTTACTGAGATTCTACCAATGCCTCTTTTCTGTCTCACAGATACAGCTTGCTTAAAGGTAACATAGTTTTCATGGTCATCATAGAAATTAAGATTTTGCTTAAAATGAGTACTTTGGTCTTCCAGTGTCATATTAAAAAAGAAGAAAAATATGAAATAAGCTTGCCTTAAAAGGTATTGTACAAAGTTGAAACATTCTAGAAGATTCCTTAAGAACGCTAAAAATCTTCCTTAGTCTTCATTACATAATCCAACCACGCATGTTTAAAATGTGTGTTTTTTTTATCCCACAATGTTTTATCTGGTTTTGTTTGTTTTTTAAAGGCTACATTGACAAAGTCAATGTGAGCAATGTAGGTATGTGACAGCATATTCAAAGTCATGGCTTAGATACCCACCACTCTCTTATATATATTAAAATAAAGTGAACTTCCAATAGTTGCCTTTTCACTCTTTTGACATGGTGTCATGTATTCTAGGTTGACCTCAAAGTCATAGTGGCTACAACATTACCTTGATTTCCTGACCCTCCATCCTCCACCTCCAGAGAACTAGGATTACAGGCAAGTATTAGTGTGTCCAATTTCATAATGTGCATGTTTTACTTACTACTTTTCTAAGAGATTTATTCAGAACCTGTAACAGACTAATGTTACTCACAGAGAAAAAACCAGACATATCAAATGTAGACTATTAAGTGTTTTGCATTTCATTCTGTATATAGTTATGTAGACACACTTGTGTATGAGAAATGTACTGGAATTTACACCTAAAGTATAGAGCAAGTGCTAGAAATGTGCTCTAGCACTCAACTCTAACTATAGCCCCCCTAAATATTTATTTTTATATTTATATTTTTAGCTGTATTTTTCAAGTTTCTGGTGTGTTATGACTGGGTTGAATGGTAATAGTCTTTTTTCCTAAATAAAGAATTCATAACTATTTTTTAAATAGGTGCATATGGAACTATTTTAAAACATAGACTTAGAGTCCAGTTAACATGTAGCACATCAATCCATGGTGTTTTTCTTAAAGGTGAGTTTAGAACAGATTTTTTAATGGTTTCTTCACATCAGATTGACATTCTAAAAAGTGAGAGATCACCATTTGGAGGCAGAGACGAAAAATTTGAGTTTTTGAGAAAACAGAGGGTATGAAAACAAATTTGTGACATTGAGAGCAGCATGGAGACAGGTGCCATGAGTACCGGGAACATAATAGTCTAAAAGAACGTAAGGTTCATTCACCACATAGGTGGCTCCTTATCCTCTCAGCTCAGTGTTTGTTTTGGCAATGTGAACCTAGTACAAATGAGACAAATAAATGTAACAAACTAAACATATAGTTTTATTTCATTATCCTCGTTGCCATCCTACGATATCTATGTTATGATCTCCAATTTATAGGTTAGGAAGGTAACATTTTTTGAGAGTTTAAAAAGATTCACGGAAGTTGTTACATTTGGTAAGTGGCACAAGACAGATGCTTAGCCTGATAGAATGCGATCGTGCTGGCTAATAGCAACAATAAAGACGAGGCACGTACAAGCTTCCTTCTGGTGGTCACTATTGATTCATTTCTCCAACTCTCATTTGAGTCCTTCAATGTTTACTTCAGAATTAATGACTTGTTTAAAGCAATGCCAAGGGATTCTTGCAAGGACAGAGTCAAAGAGGTGAGGGACAATCATGGAATAAGAAATATGTTTATAAGAAATATACTGTCAATAAATTAATTCTATTAAAACAAACCTGTGAGAGCCCTATGCAGAAAAAGGGTACCTGGACATTCTCTTCCTCCCTCCCTCCCTCCCTCTTTCCCTCCCTCCCCCCTCCTCCTCTTCCTCCTCCTCCTCGTCCTCCTCTTCCTCCTCCTCCCCCTTCTCCTCTGTCTCTCTCTCTCTCTCTCCGTCTCCCTCTGTCTCTGTCTCTGTCTCTGTCTCTCTCTCTCTCTCTCTCTCTCTCTCTCTCTCTCTCACACACACACACACACACACACACACACACACACACACACACAACTTTTCTCCTCCTCCTCCTTCTTGTGTTTTCTAGGCAGGGTTTCTCTCTGTAGCTCTGACTGTCCTGGAACTCACTGTGCAGACAAGTGCCTCTGTCTTCTAAGTGGTGGGATTAAAGGTGTATGGTACCACCACCCAGCACCTTTTAATGTTTCATCTATCAATATTTTCCTAATGCATATTTATTATCCTAAAGAACATGGAAGGGATGAAAATATAGTGCAGCAATCAAGTGACCGCTTAGCACTATGCAAGGCCCAGTTGCCAAGCCTCCGCATTGCAAGAAATAATCTCAGCTTCCAATTCACCCTTTACTTCAGCCTGGTGACTCTTGAATGTAGTCCCTGAATTCAGAAGGCAGAAGCAGGGATACCATCACAAGTTTATAGTCAATTCCTACTACATAGTCAGATCTTGCCTCAACACCAAGCAGCATGAATGTGCCCGTGTGCACGCACGCGCGCGCGCGCGCACGCACACACACACACACACACACACACACACACACACTCCATCCCCCCAAATCTGTATAATTTGTAGCAACAATAATAAGCTGTAGCTGGTTGTCCATGATTCTAATCTTAGTATTTTGGAGAGTGAGGCTGTTGGATTATGAATCTGAGACTAACTCTTCCTCAGCTGGCCCTTTTCCCTTAAACAAAAGGAAACCAAGGGCTGGCAAGATGGCATAGGAAGAAGGCTCTTGCTATGTCAGCCTGATAAGTTGTGTTCAATCTCTGGAGCTCAAGTGAAGGTGAAAGAGATGTCACAAAGTTGTTCCTTGATCTCCACGTGCATCCTGTGTATCCCACATGCCTACCCTGCTCTTAAGCATGCTCATGAATTTAACTAAAACAAAAAGAACAAGAACAAAAGAGCAAAACCGAAACCAATCAACCCCCCCAAAACATGTGATACTGTTATTAACACACATGAAAAATTAATAACGTCTAATCCAATGTTCATCATTTCTTAATAGCTTTGATTTCTGGACCTGCTCAAATCTCATGAGTTAAAATATCTAGGGTAGAAATTTTGAATGCTATATTAAAGTATACTACTATGGATGTTACTCTCAGACCCTTCCTTTGTCATCTTTAGCCAACACCTTTAAAGTATTCTATAACTTCTTGGTCACTTGAGGAAGAGGGCTCCCTGGAGCAGCCTGATATTCAGGTTACCATATGTAAGTTGACCATGTGTTGTGGTTTGCCTTGGAGTTCTCTCTGAATTTGTAAAATAAAGGCAAGAGCTCGAGATTTGGGCAGAGGGAGGAGTCGGGAGCGAGAGGGGAGGAGTCAGGAGAGGGGAGGAGTCAGGAGGGGGGAGGAGTCAGGAGAGGGGAGGAGTCAGGAGGGGGAGGAGTCAGAGGAGGAGAAAGGAAGGAAGCGAGGGGAGAGTCGTCGTCCTGGGAGAAGGAGGAGCTGGAGACCTGGCAAGTAAAAGGTGCAAGGGATGAGGGATTTGGGAGCTAGGAATAGGACAGTGTAGGGTGGATCTGCCCAATCTAGACGCTAGATTGTTTTCATATTAATTGGGTTGCGTTTTCTTTGTACGGGCCGATTCGGGTTGGAGAGGATACTGCAACAACCATGCAACTTTCTTCCTTTCCCAAGTCTCTAATCATTAGACATGCACTTCGAGATTTCTCTGATTCGGACTTGTTGCTGAGAGACTAGAGGGATCATAAGTGCTCATAATATTTCAGTTGCAGGTGCGAAATATTTCAGTATAGGTTAATTAATATTAGGTTTCTGATATACATCTTAATGTAACACATTCAATTCATTGACTTAAACCCAGGGTCTCACACCGTCAGGCAAGTGTTCTATCACTGACCCACACTCCTAGCCTTTTCCTCTGATTTTAAAATGTGAGTTGATCTCTTTGAGAAATGGAATAGCGGTTCCTTTCTGCAAATCTAATTAGTGTTTTAAAAATATTTTCTATTATGTTTTGAACTTTTATTTTATTGCTTTGTTCTAGATTCTAGATCAAAACTTATCTTATGTTTTCTATTTACACATTAGTAAGAACATTCTGTATTCTGGCTCACTTACCTTCCTCTTTAACAGATATTTAGTAGAAACATTTGTGGCTTTGGAAGAAAAAAAAGTGTTCCTTTTTTGCTCGGTTTTATTTATTAACTGTTGAGTAACTACTAATTTGGAAGAGTGGTGACTATAAAGTGCCTAGTATTTCAAATGTCTTTTGAACAGAAGTTGCATTTGTATCCATCCAGTGCCCAAGAGAGTACATATTTTGCGCAAAATTCCCCTCATTGTTTTCCTTGTTTAATCTTTAAAATGTGTCATTTAGTCTTAGTGATTTATTAGCATTCATTTCATAAGTCTGGCTTGAATTATTTTGCATATTGTTCTTAATTATCCTGTTACCAGTGTGTCATTTCAGGAATAAAATCAAAATGTTAAACATTATATCTTGTTACAGACTTGAAATAAAAAAAAAACATGCAATGTGTTAGACATTTCTTTACTTACTACTATCTATGAATTAACTAACATTACTCTTAGATTTCTACATTTTGTATATTGTTGGTAATTTCATACAGTAATTTGTATATTGTTGGTAATTTCACATACAGTATATGTGGAGAAGAGTTTTCACACAGAAAAATTTTTCCATATATACTTATTGCATGAATGAGTGAATATTTGGTTTTGTTCTTCCACTTTTTACATATGTGACCTTATTTATTCTGATAACAAAATGAAGCAGAGCATGAACTATCTCCTATAACCTGTAAAATATGAGATATCACCAGTTCATGGGATTAATAGGAAGATCAAATAATAACTTCAGCTATTCCTGGCTGCTGTCTTGATTTTTTCCTTGGAAGAATTTAAACCAGCATCTACGCTTAGACGTGGCACTAATGACAAGCCAAAGGTTTCTATCCACGTTTCTCTTGGTCAACCAATGAGTATATTGGACTTAGCCACATCACTAAATATTTCACCACAGCTAGTTGATACTGTTCGCACAGCTGTGCAGATGATGCTCCCCCTTCAATTAACCTTCAACCTTCTTTACATAGTTGTCTAGTGCCTCCCTGAGACCATGTACAGTTTGGGAGAGAATTACATATAACTAGAACTGGGACACAGAAAAGAGCAGTAGGAACCTAGGATGAAGATCTAATGACTCTTCTTGTTCCTTCCTTATGTGAGGGAGTATCAACACGCTGGGGTCTTGGAAACTTCTTGTGGGTAACTACTGCTACTCCAATTAAGATGAAAATGGTTAGTATACCAATATTTCCCAACTGTAGCAAATGCTATTAAATTCTTCTTATTAAATACTATCATCATCTCGTGTTATATAGGGAACTGAAACACGGAGATTTCTTTTGTTTTTCCAAGTGTTATACAGGAGGTTAAGGGATTGCAACAATTTTCTCAACTCCATAACCTCTGTTCTAAATCTAACCTCCCTTTGAACTTGGAGTTCTTGCTAGCAAGCTTTACAGGCATTGCTGTATGTTATTCACAGCACATTGTATGTTTCTTATATTTCTTACTTAGACAGTTTTTGGTAATTCTTTGGAAGATTATTATCCTTCTTAAATTTGTTTGCACATTTTCCTTTACACTTAAGAATTTTTATCCTCAGGCTGGAGAGATGGCTCAGTGGTTAAGAGCACTGACTGTTCTCCCAGAGGTCCTGAGTTCAAATCCTGAGTTCCATTCCCAGCAACCACATGGTGGCTCAGTGTACTTATAGATAATAAGTAAACAAATCTTTAAAAAGAGTTTATTAAAAAAGAATTTTTATCCTCAGGCCATCTTTATATTGGAGCATAAACAGTGTTTTAAAAATAAATTCAAATATTCTTAGTTTGTAAATATCTTTTATGCATTTATTTTGCAATTCTAGGAATGAAACCTGGGGTCTTCCACATACTCAGGAAGGACTCTACCACTGAACTAGCCCACGAGTGATTCTTAGAATAGTTCCTTTCCTAATTTTTCTTACTAATGAATTCAGTTTCATTCTTCATCCTTCTTAATCATGGAACGTCTCAATTAGTACATTGTTTGATTTGAAATATAAGGGATGGGAATTATAAGATGGAATATTTCTTTGTGGTAGGAGTGGGGTTTAGTGACTTATTTGGGAGAAAACAGACTTACTGAGCACTGGATGGCAGTCTGGGTAGTGACCAAATACAGCCCAAGTTTTACAAATGGGCACGCTGTTTGGGGACCTACTTTTGTCCAGTACTGGTGGGCAAATCCAGGACCTTGCAAATGCTCTATACTGATCTAAATTCCCCCTCCTACCAGTGTATTTAATAAACCATTTTCACTTGCTAATTACCAGTATAACGTTCAGTTTAAGTCCTATTCTGTGATTCCTGTTCCGAGGTGAGTGCAATTTTCTCTTACATTCATTTCAGCTAACCCTCTATGGGCCACCTGCTTTCTACTCAGCCAGGGATTGTTTTCTTTCCATATTGTTTTCAGTATATAGCCTGTGGTGCAGATCATTTTTCTTGGTGGCCTTCTCTGAGACTGTGGTACATTGTTCAAATTCACAAAGATGTGAGTAATGTGCACAAGTTTTTTGAATTAACGATAAAGAGACGTGCCAAAGCATTCTGATTGTTTTCCCCAATAACTTCATTGAGTAGTAGAGAATGGAGTTGAAGACTCATTGGGAGATAAGTAGACAATGGGAATCAGAGAAGTAGCTGAAAGGGCTCACTACCTATCTGCCTAAAAAGATTGTGGTCAGATTACGGAGGCACCACGATGTCTTATAAACGACTTTCAACTTTCTTGGCCTCTACATTAACCATCTCTTTAAGTTGTAAGAAGGAACTTCTAAATCCCAAGATTGATTGACTTCAAATTCCCAGCATCAAATCGTCAGAATTCCATTTAAACCAAAACCTGTATTTCAAAAATACTTTCTAAGGTTGTTTGATGATCAAAGCGCCTTTATCATCCAATGCTGACGTGATGAGAAGAAACTGGAGATATTTTGGAGTTCTTGGAACAACTTCAAAGAGTAATGGAACAGAATGTGGAGACCTCTTTTTCCAAGTTTGGAAAGCAGCAGTTTGGCTGAGACTCACTGTAAGGAGAGGCTTCCTTGAAAACATCTAAGGTCTTTTCCTACTTTGGGCTTCTAAAGGCTAGCAGAATGCAAGTTATGCTTCATTCTCAATACTGTACTCGGTTTCCTTCCCAATACTTCTTTTAGTATATTTGCACTAAAAGATGATTCTTGAAATATTTGTCGTATCTCAGCCAGTTACCTCCTAATTCTCCTCAAGAGCTGCGTCTATACATTTTGAAAGCGAGTCGTTTTATCCCCCTCACATTTTTTGTTTTTGTTTTGCCGAACGAAAGGGCAAAGCACTTTAGGGAGGAGCTGGGGGAAGGGGGAGGGAGGCTGGGAGCCCAAAGAGACCTCCAGTTAACCTGGCAACCTCTTCATGGAAGACTTTTGTACCCAAAGTGAGCCCGGACCCCAGATTTAACATCCTTCCTTGGATCCTTGGTTTTCTTTTAACAAGCGTTGAGCACGTTCCAAGGTCCTCTGTGTGGGCGACACCTCCTAGCCACTAGTCCGGGGTTCCTTCCCACCATCTCCCTCGCCCCCCCTCCCACCCCCAGCCTGCGCATGCGTCCTAAGAACCCCCTCCACTCGCGGCCCAGGCTCCGAGTATTGTCGGGGGCTATTCTCTCTCCCAGGAACATGGCGGCGAGTCAGGGAGGCGGTGGGAACAGTGGGGGCGGCGGCTGCGGTGGAGGTGGAAGTGGCGGTGGCAGTGGCGCGGCTGGAGGAGGAGGAGGTGGTGGTGGAGGAGGAGGTGGCGGGGCCGGGGCGGGAGGAGGTGGCGGCTGTGGCGGGACCGTGGCGGTGCCCATCCCGGTACCGACTCTTTTCGGTCAGCCGTTCCCCAATGGGCCGCAGTGGCACTCGGGGAGCTTGCAGCCTCAGCACACCGTGAGGAGCCTGGACCGGGCCCTGGAAGAGGCGGGGAACTCTGGCATCCTGAGCCTCAGTGGCAGGAAACTCAGAGAGTTCCCGGGCAGCGGTTACGACCTGACGGACACCACCCAAGCAGGTGACAGGCTGGGGGGAGGGGAAACGGGGCCTGGAAGGAGGATGGGGAGTGGGTGGCTGCGTGGCTGCCTTGTTAGAGTCTGCTGGGCCGGCGCGCAGAGGCGGCGGGAGTCCCGGAATCCTAGCAGCCTCCTGTGACCGCAAAGGGGCAATGCAGGCAGCGGGAAAGAGGGGCGCCAGTAACCTAGGGATGATGGGGAAGGTGCTGTGGCGTTAGGGGCATTATTGTTAAAGAGAGTCGCATGCTTGCAGGCAGAAGGGACTTACTGACACCTTCCTCAATGCACTTCTTTGAACTCTTGGTCTTATCTTTCCTACCTCAACACTGAGTAGGCGGGAAGCTGTGTGGGAGTTGAGAACAGACAATACAAAAATATCATAATCCCCACATATTCCTTGAAGGCATCCTTGCCTGCACGAACGGCATAGCCCTTTTCAGAGTAAGGCTTGCTGTTTGTCTGTGGTCTCATGGTGGATTTCTTTAATCATCTTAGGATATTTTTGGCTTCTTTCTTCTCATGTGTGCCTTATAGAGTGGGTTTTATTTTATCATTTTATTTGTTCATTTCCTGGTGTCGAGAGGTGATTAGATTAATATTTGTTGTACTAGTAAATTAAATCATCAATCACTTAAGTGTTTGGTTATTGGGTGAAAGGTAGTCTGGATTTGAGTGATGCTAGTTTTAATTTGTATAGCCGAAAACAAAACAAAAATATGTTTGGGCATTTTTGAGAAAAAATTATTCCATTTCTTATGGGTTGATGGTTAATGGATTTAGCCTATACCTGTGTTAGTCTTTATTTGTGGCTGGTATTTTTTACTGTTATTCGAATTAAGCTCCTCCAAACCGTGAGGCTTATTTTAGCTTTTGTTTTAGGTTTGCTGAAAGTTTTTTCCCAATCTTTAATTCTTTATTTATGTAAATTATATACTCTGCTGAAATAAATTGTGCACCAAAATATTTGAACCGATGGAGTGATTTTGAAGCAACATAGTAAGGAAATTCATGCATGGTGGGAAACAGTAAACAACCTTATTTACAAACCGGACAATTTGAGTGCATTCAGTTTCTAGACATCAAATGAAGATGCATGCACTGGCAGAGGATAGAAGAGGAAGAAAATCTCAAATTGAAGCTTCCTATTCAATAATCCTCTTAGGCATTAGCCTAAAGAATGCATAATCAAGATCTGATTTTGTATTTTGGAAAGCACGTTTGGATGTTTACACCTATATGGAGAACAGATTTGCCCAAACACTCTATCCACATACTCATGGCTTGGTATTGGCAAACTGTGCTCCTTGCTGTGTTTTTTTCAAAAGCTTCAAGAAAAAAAATGGCTCCACAATGCATGATTGTAGGGATTTGTTTTTCCCTCCGTGCATTATAACCGTAATGGTTCCTTCTACCTGTAGGAGAAAGTTAAAGCATCTTAGCTGTCACTGTCTCATTCCAGGTTAATGATTGCAACCTTATCTTCACAAATGTTCCTGCCTTCTGTTCCAATTAGGTCAGCTTTTTGCCCCTCAAATGTGTTTTGTGTGATCCTGCCTCATTTTCGTTGCAAGATTCTTGGCATGCAGGAGCTTTTCCAAGAAGCTGGTTTTAGAATCCAGAGCAGTATTCTGTTGCTTTGAATTCCTGGGTACTTATTGTCTTTGCTACTTATTGGACAGTGCTGGCTTTATTTTCCCTTTATGTTTGTGCCTTGTTCTCCCTGAGGAGATGGAGAGCCACTTGAAAGGTATATACACTCCTTTAGTGTTCCCCTTCTATATTGCCTCCTCCTCCTCCTCCTCTTCCTCCTCCTATTCTTCCCCCTCCTATTCTTTCTCCTCCCCCTCCTCATCCCCCTCCTTCTTTTCTTTGTATAGTGACATTTCTCACAAACATGTGTACCATTTTATTCACTTAGAACCATTTGCTCTTAAACCTTTGGTTGGTTTTCTGTGGCAAACTTCAGCACAGCACAGAACCCTATTTGTCCTTTTTGTTGGTGCTGATTCTGAGGACTCAGGATTCTGCACATGCTATTTAGGCGCTCTGTGTACCCAGATCGCTTACCTCTTAGTCTTTACTAGTGTCTCTCTGGTATACCTTTTGGTGTGTGTACTAGTGCAAACATGTACTAGGGTGCCTATGAAAATATGGACATGAGTGTGAAGGCCAGAGGTCAACCTGAGGTGCAGCGCATTTTATTTTCTTTGAGAGGGACTCTCACTGCTCTGAAGTTGTCAAGTAGGCTAGGCTGACTGGAATGAGAACACTGAGGATACATCTGTGTTCTCTGGGTTCAAACAAAAAAAAGTGCCCATCTATCTTCTTTTTTATGTAGACTCTGGGGATTAAATTTAGATACTCATGCTTGCCTGACAAACACGTTACCTGCTGAGTAAGGTGTTTTCATTTGTGTGTTTTCTTCCTTTTCTTTTCCATTCTCTTCCTGCTTCACACACTTTGTGTATGATACTCCTGTGTGTGAATATTCGCTTATGGATGAAGACATATGGGTTCTATGGACAGCATGTGCTCATCAAAGGAGTTCCTTGTGTATCTGTTCTTACTTTCTACCTAAAGATAGGAGTATCCTGGACTCTGAGTAGTCCAGGCTCACTGACCCGTGATCTCCCAGGGGTTCTGCTGCCTTTTCCTCTTATCTTCCTAATGGAGTGCTGGGATTATAAATACCTGAGCTACTGTGCCTGTTCTTCACAGGGGTTCTGGGGATTTGGATTCCAATTGTCCTCCTGTTGACAGGACTTTATTTACTCTTTGTCATTTTCCCAGCTGCCCTTACCCACACCTTTGAAACAGAGTCTCAGTATTTCTGGCTAGCTCAGAAGAATTCACTTTGTACCCCAGGTTGGCCTTGAATTTGAGATAATCCCCCTGACTCAGTCTCCCCCAATAATAGGCATGAGCAACCACCTGATAGGACTTTTCAAACTACCTCGGCTTTACTATAAGCTCTGACGCACATTTGAGGGGGAATAGGCAGGTTTCCTCTTTCTCACTTTGGGTCATCTTTGCTTAAGACTGTGCTTTCTAAACCTACCTACCCATTGGCCTGCTAATTTCATTTCCATGAACAGCTGAATAGCAATCTATTTTGTGTGTGTAGTACATTTTCCTTATCTACTCATTTGTAAGTTGATGTCAATGTTCATTCCATTTCATTGTTATTGTAAATACAGGAGCAATAAATATTGATGTGCAACTCTACCTGATTTGGAGAGTTCTTTGAGGAGTATAGCTGGCTCATACGGTTGGGGTTCTTTTGTTTCATTTTTGGAGGAAATTCCAAATTAGTCTCCATACCTGCTGTCTTAATGTGAATTCTACCAGCGATGAGTAAGGATCACTTCTCCCCATTGTCCCCCCACAACCCTATTCTCTCCAACATTTGCTGTTAGATTTCTTGATGATAGGCATTATGACCAGGGTACATTGAAGTCGCAAAGTAGTTTAATATGCATTTATCCAATGACTACCGATGTTAAGTATTTAAAAAAAATACATACCACTTGGGTTTCTTCTTTTGAAAAGTGTCTGCAGATTTAATTAGCACATTTGTTGATTAGCAGTTTTATTTCCTAGCCTACAGTGTGAATGTGTATGTGTGTAATATACATATACATATATATATATGTATATACTGCTATATATACATATATATATATATGTATATATACTGCTATTAGTGTGGGTGTAGTTATAACATTTGGAAAGGCAACTGAGAGGATGCTATTAGGTGATGAGGAAGGATGGGATATAGGTAAAAGGACATGTGAATTATGAAAAGGACATAAAGACACCTTTTTCTCTCCTGATTTCAACTCTTTCATAGTTTTGTAAATTTTTGTAGCAGACAATTGAAGAAAAATTGATTGAAGATGTAATTGATAGTAAAAGTGTAAAACCCTAAGAGAAGCTCTGTCTCTTTAGAATGGCCATTCTAATTGTATAGCAGTTCACTGAGATGGTTAGGGTTGGACCTGGGCAAGTGTTTGAGTGGCCTCCTTAAATCAGCTGTGTGTATAAAAAAATGTTTTTTATTTGTGAATAGATTAGAAAAAAGGTGATTTTATTTAAAAATCAATAATGTGATTTTATTTAAAAAATTAATAAAACAACAAATTAAAAAAGGAAAGAAATGCCAGACAATTTTTTCCAATGTACGTTCTTTGAGAGACCATACCACAGTCAGGTAGAGTAAAATAGATCTTGTCGAATTCTCTTTTTCATTTAAATGAGATAGCAGTATGTGAGCCACTTGACAAAATTCATCCATCTACTATTTAGGAGCAATATTTGTGGATATAGATATCATGTTCATTTTATGTAAATAAAAGTAGGCACCTCAGAATTGAAGGCAAATGGAGCATACGTGAGGTTATATATGTACACAAACATGCATAGATGCGTACTATCTTCCTAAAGATGATACTGTTCAATGGCATTGTTACAGTATATTTACAATGTCTCTTAGTTGGTTAATGTTTCAGAACCAAGCTGATTATTTAGACAAGCATGAGGTGGTTTAATGGATGGAGGTAGGACTGGAAGAAATGAAGATAGCTAAGATACTATTCTGCTAATTAAACAGTGGTTGGAAAGTGAATTAAAAATAGCAGACAGTCTATTCTGCTAATTAAGTGGTTGTTGGAAAATGAGCTAAAACAATATTGACTTAAGGGAAATCGACAAATTTCCAAAGGAGAAGGAAGGGAAGGCTTTCTGTGTTATTTTACTCTCCCTCATACATGCATAAGATGAAATATACCAGTGTTTCCTGCTTTGGCTAGACATTAAAATCACAAGGGATTTCTTTTAATGCCAAAGCCTTACCCCAGACCAATTAAGTTAGGGTCTCAGTGGCCAAGATACTTAAACAAAAAATCTTCCCACGTGAATTCAATGTACAGTTAAGGTTGTATAAATGCAAACAATTCCGGTTGGAGTGAATGAAAATTCAGACAGAAGTTTAGTGGTGAACCTAAGGTTAACCTACTTGTCCAGAAGTTCCAAACTCAAACTAGGAAGTGTTCAGGTTCTAGTGCAGTGTTATTTTGCATCTACTCTATAAAATGTGCTTACTAGGAACCGAAGGTTTTCTTTCGTTTTCTTGGGTATCCTAGCCTTATAGCTCCTCCTGTGTGCAAACTTTACATAGAGTCCTCAAATTCTGTAGCCATGACACCTTGTTGCCTCTAAAAGGCTAAGATGGAAGATGGCAAGAGGACAGCTGTTGGCACAGTGTATCTCTGGTGACATTTTCCATTTTCTCTCCACTTATGGTGTCCCTTATTCATGTATCCCAGCTCTTTTGTCCCTCTTGTACTTCAGGCTCACTTCTCTCCTTTCCTGGGATGGAGCTCAAAGCTACATGATTATGACAGCCTCTTGAGAAGATTAACATTTTACAGGCATTTGTACCTTTCCTAGAGAATTCAGTTAATGGTTGGTCCTTGTGATTCTTTTGAGTATATCCACTTTCTCAACTCTTGATGATGATGATGATGATGATGATGATGATGATGATGATACAACCTCTCACCCAAAAACGAAATAAAAAAAAGGATCCAAAAGTTGTTATCCATTCTGGGAAAGCCACTTATTCTCTTCTTTCATGTGGCCTGCTTATAGACTTAGTATGAACTTTTTGGATACTGTGCATGAAAATAAATTTATTGCACTGGGCAAAAGTGGTACATACTTTTAATCCCAGCACTTGGAAAGCAGAGGCATGCAGATACCAGAGTTTGAGTTAGCCTGGTCTACAGAGTGAGTTCCAGGACAGCCAGGGCCACACAAAGAAACCCTGTCTTGAAAAACCAACAAACCAACCAACAAAGAAAACCAACAAAGAATTTACTGGTTACCCAAATATATTCAAACATTTTCACAGCTTCCTCTTCTCTCCCGCTGCGACTAAGTGGATGTGTTTGAGCCTACTTGCAGCTAGCTACTCACTCTGATGCATTGTACAGTAACGTTTCTGTCCATGAGCACTATGTCTGTAAAACAGTTTAGGCATTCTTTTGCCAGATTGTGCTGTGCCTCAGATAATCACATGTTTTCCTGTAAACCAGGAATTGACTCTAGGATTTCCTACATGTGTTGGCTCACCTCTTCAACTGTAGGATATGGTACATTGTATTCAATTGTAAAATGGAGCCAGATAAAAACAACATCTGACTTGGTCTCATAGTTGGAGGTCTTGCTAGTGCATTCAGTGGAACAAATTTGTGATTTAATTTTGACCTGAATCAGTATCTGCCTTTCCTTATGGGTCTTCCCTAAGAAAGGAATGTAAAATACATTTTTCAGAGTTGACTCACATTTTAATAGCTGTAGATTATATCTGAGCTGCTGAACCTTGAACGGATTTGCTTTGGAACTAATCCTATAGTGATCCCATAATTTCTTTTACGTTTTTATTTCACGTTTGCAGAGTAAAATAAAATTTTAGCTTGAATGGGGAGGATAGTCACTGTTAAAGTATTTTGATTTGTGCCTCTTTATATATAATGCGTATGTATTCTAATTTATCCTCTTAAACAATGTGCTTTGATAATGTTAGAATACATAGTACTTAATATGGGGAGTTTCTGTGATTGCTGGGGAGTATAGGGCAAAGTATTGATGAAGAATTACACAGTGCTATATCCACTGGGAATGCTTTCTGATTATTATAAAACAGTTAATACAAGTATAGAAGTTACTTCTTGTGAAAATACACACTTATTCAACTCCATGCCTATCATCTATGTCATGCCGTGTTTTATTTACTCACATAGCTTTTCATGCATTTATGTTTGAAAAATAGACAAAAAATAATTATTTTTAGAAGACTAACTTTGGAAACATGTTCAGTAAGCTAGAAAGAAAGGAAGCTATCATGTATGTAGATGTACACCTATAATACCAACCATCTGAAGGCTAAGAGAGTAATGCATTCTTTCTTTTTTGGGGGGATTATAATATAATTACACATCTTGCTTCTTTTTTTTTCCTGTTTTTTTTTTTATTTATTAACTTGAGTATTTCTTATATATATTTCGAGTGTTATTCCCTTTCCTGGTTTCCTGGCAAACATCCCCCTCCCCTCCCCTTCTTTATGTGTGTTCCCCTCCCCATCCTCCCCCCATTGCTGCCCTCCTCCCATCAATCACGTTCACTGGGGGTTCAGTCTTAGCAGGACCTATGTCTTCCCCTTCCACTGGTGCTCTTACTAGGCTATTCATTGCTACATATGAGGTCAGAGTCCAGGGTCAGTCCATGTATAGTCTTTAGGTAATGGCTTGGTCCTAGAGCTCTGGTTTGCTTAGCATTGTTGTACACGCTGGGTCTTGAGCCCCTTCAAGCTCTTCAGTTCTTTCTCTGATTCCTTCAGGGGTCCTATTCTCAGTTCAGTGGTTTGCTGCTGGCCTCGCCTCTGTGTTTGCTGTATTCTGGCTGTGTCTCTGGGGAGATCTGCATCCCGCTCCTGTAAAAAGCCTTCTTCTTCACCTCTTGTGCTTTATCCTCCTCCTCCAAATCCTCCCATGAACCACTCCCTACTCTCCTTTAAATTCATGGCCTTCTTTTTTCACTGTTACTAATGTTTGAATGTATGTATATGAATATACATATACTCCTAAATATAACCTGTTTTAGTTCACATTATGTTGCATGTGTGTGTATGTGGGGGGCGTCGTGTATGTGCATGTGTGAGTGAAGGTGTACTAAGGTCCATAAGAGAGTGTTGGACTCCCTCAGGCTGGAGTTTTAGGCAGTTGTACCAAACTCAGGTTCTGGGAAACAGCACCTTTGTCCTCTTTTACAAAGGCAGTGAACACTCTGAACTATGGATCCATCTTTCTAGCCCCTAGGCAGTAATACTTTGAACTTAAGGCTAACTACAAGGTACATAAGAAACAGTGTCAAACCAAAAAAAGGCTCTAGAGAGATATGTAGCTCAGTATTAGATCAGGATTAGAATCCTTGCCTAGCACACGTGAAGGAAGACCTGTGTTTGGTTCTGATGCAAGAAAACAAAGGTAGGCTACATATTTGAAGTACAGCATAAATACACACAGACATGGATAGTTGGGATGCCATATATTTGGATGGAATGTGTTGCTTAAGGTTTACATTTTTATATTTCAATTTAAATTAGTTATAATTAGTTAGGGTTCTCTAGAGGAATAGAACTGATAGAATAAATGAATATATCTCTATGGATTATATATACTATTATATAGATGTTATAACTATATAAGTAACTATATAATTATAACTATATGTATATCTATATTTCTATTATCATCTATTTATATATTTATATCTATCTCTATATTTATCTATATCTCTGTATCTGTCTGTCGATCTATCTATCTGAGTGTATTGCAGGCTGTGTGTGGTCCTGCAAGTCCAACAATGGCTGCTTACCAACAGAAAGTCCCAGAATCCAGTAGTATTTTGGTCAATGAGGCTGGTTATCTCAGTATATGCCAGGATCCCAAAGAAGCGGGTTCTCATGCCTGTGAAAGAACTTGCCAGTGAGAGTGAGGGCCAGCAGGCGAAGAGCAAGCACTTTCTTCTTCTGTGTCCTTCATATAGACGGACATCCAAAAGTGTGGCCCAGAATTACACTGCATCTTCCCTCCTCAAAAGACCCAGATGTAGTTTGAGTCTTCCCACATCAAATAATTAAACCAAGAACACTCTCTCACACATATACTTAGACACTCAGGTTTTGGTTCAACCCAGATATAGTCAAGTGAGTAGCCAGGACACTTGGGATCATTTATATGACATTAGAAATAGGTGATCAAGACCATTGACAACAAAAATAATGTTGGGAATACTTTTTACAAGTACCAAGTATTTAAGGATTATAGCATACTGACTTTCTGGGATGTAGTATTCAAACTCTAGTGGAATTGAGTGAAAATGGACATTCTCCCTGCTCTCCCCAGTAGCTCACTCAGAATAATGCTTAAACTGAGTGATAACTAACCTCATGCCTTGGAGATTCGTTATCAGAGTGGCACAGGGGATGAAATCTTGGCCTTGGGATGTAAATCAGTTGATACAATGGCTGCTTCAAATCCCTAAAGCCCTAGGTTCATTCCTTAGCACCACACAAACCAGTTATTGTAGAGCATGTTTGTAACCCCATCATTTGGACAGGAAACAGGACAGTCTGAATTTCAATCTTCCTAATTGACCAGATATTAGGAATCAGAGGCCAGCCTCTGTTATGGGAAACTAGTTTCAAAATGGAAACAAGCAAGCGAAACCAAAACAAGCAATGCCACTAAGATTCAAATTATAACTGTTCTCTCTTTCCTCATGCTTGGGTGTGCTCAGATAATTAATGAAGCATTGTAATACTCTTATAGAGTCAGTTCTCTGAAAATTTTAGCGATTTCTCTATATCTCCTTTATGGGACAAAAATCCACCTTACGGCTCCCAGGTACCATTTAATGTATTGAAAAAAAATGGTATGGGATAATTTATAACGATTCAACTTTGTCAACTTCAGCTCATTCACTCCAATGTACTAAAAGGCCAAACTTTAATTGCTTTTGATGTGGGGTACTATGTAATAAACTCATGGCTTGTACCACTGTTTTTTACCTTCAGTCCCAAACATTAAGTCTTTGTTTAATCCTTTTCAAAGAGATTTAAATTTATAGAATTTCACTTACATTAAACCAGTGTATGGACTATAATATTCCAAACACTTGTATGTTTCCTAATGTTATCTGAGGTCATGTGAAAGAAAAGTTTTCATATGGGAGTTTTAAAAGATGTTTTTTCCTAAACAAGATTTACAGGCTGAGCAGGTTGTAATTATGTATGCTGTGTGTGTGTGTGTGTGTGTGTGTGTGTGTGTGTATGTGTGTGTGTGTGTGTGTGTGTGTGTATGTACACTAAAACCAAATGAACAACCACATGAATCTCAGAAACTTAATACTGGGGAAGAAAATATAAAAAAGTTACGATAGTTAAAGAAAACATAGTGTAATATTGGGTTTCACTTTTTAAACCTTTGAAACAAAGAATAAGAAAATGGGATTCTGCAATGTTTTGTTAAGACACAGCTAACTGGTTTGAATGTGTTTTAGCAACCACTGACAATCAGAGTTACACAACACAAAGCATAGTCGAACAAGGACTGGAAAGACTTCATTGTAATGATTTGGGGGTGGTGCTGATAATGCCATTTAGTAAGCAGAGATGAGGGAAGTCGCCATGCATCTTTCAGTGAAAAGAACAATCCCCACAATGAAGAAAAAAAAATGAAGATTTTTTTCTTTCGCAAAGCATCAATGGTAATCATCATTTCAAAAATTTAACTTTGAAGAAGGTTAAGGTGTTGTAAGTAAAAAGAGTGTGCGTTGCCTGCTTAGAGGTTGGGATGACATTTGATTGGACTAGAGGAACATCACAGGGACTTTTAGTGAGAATAGTTTGACTTAGAAAGAGGATCACATAGAACTTTACAAATACGGTCATCTCAAGGTTTCCCCAAACTCAGCTTATCAGATAATGAGCTCTTGTCGCTGACTCTTGATTTTCTTGTTACTCAGATCAGGAATGTGGGGCTTGTTCCAACTTCCTTTCTTTCTCTCTCCATCAGTTAGAAATTGGTGCCTGTTCACCAGAGACTTTTGAATAACTTTCCTTCCTGTCTGTCCTCACTGCCACCGTTTTCTGGCTCTTCTCTTCCTTGCCTTGAACTAGTCCTGTCAACAGTGTCTCATAGTTTCTGATCTGTCTACCTCATCTTTGCTTCAAGGTCAGATTTTTCTCCACACTTGTTCGACTATGCTTTGCGTTGTGTAACTCTGATTGTCAGTGGTTGCTAAAACACATTCAAGCCAGTTAGCTGTATCTTAAAACATTTCAAAGTCCCATTCTCTTATTCTTTGTCTCAAAGCTTAAAAATAAAAACCAACATTACACCAGGTTTTCGTTAAATAGTAACTTTTATATTTTCTTACTCAACATTAAGTTTCCGAGATTTATTTGTTTTTGTTTTTTGTTTGTTTGTTTGTTTTCAGTGTGAAGTGTAATTCATTCTTTTGAGTTGCTACACTGTTACTCACTTTCTCTCTGACTTTTTATGCTACCCCCTTCTCTCCTGCAGGCAATCGACCTGTAAACATTAAGCATAGCTCTTGTATACGTGAGACCCGTTTTCTTTTATATACTTTGAAATGGAATTTACTGAGGTTGTATATCAAACTTCAGAATTGGTTTATGGTTTATATTTTCATGGAAATCTAGGTATGTGTGTGTGTGTGTGTGTGTGTGTGTGTGTGTGTGTGTGTGTGTGTGCTGTGCATGTTTTCATGTGCTTCCTGTACAGACTAGAAATCAGAGCTTAGTTTGTGTGTCATGCTGGACAAGATGTCTCCTTTTTATCCTCCATAGACATTTCTAAGAGCGTTTATGAACACCAGTCCTCTATATTTTAGTATTTTCTAATTTAAAACGGTATTTTTGCAAGTCTTTTAAAAAACTTTTATTGATCTGTTGTAAATTTCACGTCATCTACCCAATCCCACCCATCTCCCCATCCATTCATATCCATCCTTGCAATCTTCCTCCCAAAAGAAAACAAAACAAATAAAAAACTCCTCACCATGGGCACTGCAGTGTGTCAGTGTCATGGTGTACCACACACTAAAATCCCTATTGCCCAGATAGCTTTATTTGCAAATGCTCACTGCAATGAGTCATTGGTCTGGTTTGAGGCCTCTGGCTTCTGCTTCACTATCAAAACTGAATCCTCACCAGGACTCCTCTGGCATATCCTTTTTTGTCCTGTGTCTTGGAGATTCTGCAGGTTTGGATCTCTAGAACCAGCCTCTTCATGCACTGCAGCAGTTCCTAGATGGGGTAGATGTTGGGGTGGGCCACATTGGGTGTAGTGGCCCACCACTCTCTTACCCCTACCACCAGGTCAGCTTTCCCAGCACTGCCTCATAAACACCCAGGACTTGGCTGACTCCTGCTCTCCTGCTCTTGGGACTGACTCACCCTAGCCTCTGCCACCAGGGGCTGCCCTAGTGGTTCAGGGTTCTTTATCCTGAATGCCATAGCCATCGTGGTGTGGGACTGGCTATCTTGCTTTCATGACTTTGCGGCCAGATCTGCTATAGGTGACTGGGACGAGAGGGTGAGGGAAGGCATCTCTCCTGAGCCCAGATCACCTCATGGCAGAAGAGGGCTCTTGTTTTTAGGGTAGCCCACCCCCCTGTACCCCATACCCACTGCCAGCTCTACTGTGCTGGCCAGGTGAGGTGTGTATGTGGCTGGGGCATTCTCTCCCCAGAGTTACAACCAGTGAGGGACGGGGCCAGTTCTGTACTGTCCTTGGACACCAATCTGGTCCCAGGCAGCAGCCCTCACAAGGGACATGAGCAAGATATTTGGTGGTAACCTGGGCCATGGATATAGACACAGACCTTTGCTGCTGCGTTTCCACCAGCCCAGGCATGACCCCTAGTGGCAGGATGGGCTGGGACTTCACCATTGCTTCCAGTAGCAGTGCTGACTGCTCACATCAGGCTGTTCCTCACAACCTTGAGTTTCCAGTTTCACCCCCCTTCATTGTGCTCAAACCATTCTGCTTGTCTTTCTCTCTCATCTCTCCACCACGTACTTGCACATTTAGTAGTACCAAGGCGAGCTGGCCAAGCAGTGAACAGCATTACACTATTTGAGAACATCATGAATGCATGTCATGTGTTTTGATCAAATCAATATCCCTCATTCCTTCCTGTTGAGGTCGTCTTTTAGCTCTTCCTACCACCTTTTCCTCCCACCTTCATGTACTTATTTTGTTTTAATCCAGAATCCATTTCATGCTGTGTGTATATACTTGGGTGTGGGACCATCTCCTGGAGCCTGGGTGCCCTCAGAGTCTGAATCCCTGAAGAAAACTCAGTCTTAATTTTGCATTATGATGCCTTTCATTTCTGTTTCTTACCTAGTTGTCCTGAATATGAATTATGGTACAATATTTAGTAGATATAGTGAGAAAGGTCCTTTCTTGGCTGTGTTTGGAAGGGTATAACACTTTCACTATTTTCCCAATAGATACGATGTTAACTTTGGTATTTGAGCATAGCATTTATTAGGTATCTTAGGTTTCCATTGCTGTAAAGAGACACCATTCCCAAGGCAACTCTTATAAAAGAAAGCACTTAGTTGGGGCTGGCATACAGTTTCAGAGGTTCAGTCTATTATAGCACCATGGCAGGGAGGATGGCGGTTTGCAGGCAGACATGGTGCTGGAGACGTTGAGAGTTCTACATCTAGATCTGCAGGCAGCACGATGAGAGAGATACACTGGACCCTGCTTGGGCTCTTGAAATCTCAAAGGCCACCCCACTTCCTCTAACAAGACTGTACCTACTTCACAAAGTGCATTTGTCCTAACTTTTCTAAGTAGTTCCACTCCTTGATAACTTAAACATTCTTACATATGAGACTATGGGAACCCTTCCTATTCGAACCACCACATCAGCTTGAAGAAATTTCTTTCTAGAACTAGTTTATAATATTTTAATTTTTAAAAGGCAATGGGTTTTGGCATATGATTTGCCTATGCATTGAGATAATCATTGCATTTTTGTCCTTTATTGCATTCATATGGGATGTTATATGATTTATTTTCTTAAGGAACACATCTTGTTTTACAGAACTCCCATGCTTTTATTCAGTCCCAGAGTACCAAACTATGTTTTGCTTTTCAAAAGTATCCAACTTCCCATATTTGCATGTTTCTTGTTCTGTAGTCACTCCCTGCTAATCTTTCTGTCACCTGCCTTTTGGTCATCCTCCTTTGATTTCTTCCTTCACATGCAGCAGTGATTATTTTAGACCCCTTTTATAGTAGCAGTGATATTTTATTGTAATTCGTAGCTTTCCTCCATTGTACCATTTAATAACTTTATTATAATCTTTTGAGTCTGGGTCTTGTTTATAACAGGCTTATCGAGTTCTAAGTGTGCAGTCCAATTTGGCATTAAACTTTCAATTATTCTGCCTTTTGAGTGCTACAATTACAAGGGTGTGCTACCACACTGAGCTATATATAATTTTTAAATTTTATTTAATCTTCTCTCATATAATACATCCTGAGCGTTGTTTCTCCGCCCTCCACAATTCCCAGTGTCCCCCATTCCCCTAGATCCATTTGCCCCTCCATTTCCCTTCAGAAAAGAGCAGGCCTCCCAGTGATATCAACATGACATGACATAACAAGATGTAGTCAGACTAGGCACAAACCTTCATGCCAAGGCAGGATGTGGCAACCCAGTATGAGGAAAAGGGTCCTAAAGAATAGGTAAAAGAGTCAGAGACATTCTTACTTCCAAAATCTGCACCAGCTACACATGCACATCATCTATGTTGAGGACATAGACAACCCATTCAGTCTGTGTGAGCTTCTAGAGCTGTGTTTAGTTGATTATATAAGTCATATTCTTTAAGGTGGTCCTCTGGATGCTCTATAGTCCTCTTTTCCACAAAGTTTCCCCAAGCTTCACAATATTTGGTTGTATGTTTCTGTACCTGCTAGCATCAGCTGTTGGAGGAATCCACTCTCATGGTTATTGGGTTAGGTACCAATTTATGAGTATAGCACAATCGCTAAAATCATTTCCCTAACTTTTTTGTTAGTTATCTTCGGTTCTACCCTAGGTCTTTGAGCCATTTAGTTTCCAGTTCTTGGCCATCTAGGTAGTGTCAGGCACAGGCTCTTTCTCCTGTCTTCAGTCTCAATTTAGACCAGCCATTGGTTGGCCACTCTCATAAATTCTGAACCAGAATTACCCCAGCACAACTTGCAGACAAGACAGGTGAGGTCCTGAAGGTTTTGTGGCCTGGTTGATATCTCAGTCCCACCCCTGGGAGCCTTGCCTGGTTTTAGAAAATGGCCAGTTCAGGCTCAGTATCCTCCATTACTAGGAATCCTTGCTGAGGTTACCCTCAAAGATTCCAGGAATATATTATTATTTTTAACTGAAAAAAAAAAGTAACAGGAAGATTTCTCTGGAGATAATAAAGTGCTTGCCGTGGAAGCATTGGGACCTAAGTTCGGATCCCTAGGACTCATGTGAAACTGGCTGTGGTCTACTGCAGATCTGCAATTCTAAAAATCTTAGGTGAAATGGGAGGCAGAGACAAGAGAATTCCCAGTAGTTTGTAGGCCAAATAGCCTGTGGTAAGCCACAGGGACTACAAGTGATCTTGTCTTAAATGAGGGGACAATTGTGCCACAACACTTGAGATTGTCCTGTGTCATACTCTCACACATGTGTGCCTCAATTCACATGAAAAAGTACACACATACACACACACACACACACACACACACACACACACACACACTTGGAATATAAAAACAAAACAAAATTAAAATAAGTGCTAGAAAGAAAAAAGGATTATATTACTGCTTCACACGCTATATTGAAGTAGGGGTTTATCAAAATATACAAAGAACTCACGAGTTAGACTGCAGGGAGACAAATAACCCTATTAAAATGGGGTTCAGAGCTAAACAAAGAATTCACAGCTGAGGAATGCCGAATGGCTGAGAAACACCTAAAGAAATGTTCAACATCTTTAGTCATAAGGGAAATGCAAATCAAAACAACCTTGAGATTTCACCTCACACCAGTCAGAATGGCTAAGATCAAAAACTCTGGGGACAGCAGATGCTGGCGAGAATGTGGAGAAGGAGGAACACTCCTCCATTTTTGGTGGGATTGCAGACTGGTACAACCATTCTGGAAATCAGTCTGGAGGTTCCTCAGAAAACTGGACATTGAACTACCTGAAGACTCAGCTGTACCACTCCTTGGCATATACCCAAAAGATGCTCCAATATATAACAAAGACACATGCTCTAGTATGTTCATAGCAGCCTTATTTAATAGCCAGAAGCTGGAAAGAACCCAGATGCCCTTGAATAGAGGAATGGATACAGAAAATGTGGTACATCTACACAATGAAATACTACTCAGCTATCAAAAACAATGACTTTATGAAATTCATAGGCAAATGGATATAAGTGGAAAATATCATTCTGAGTGAGGTAACCCAATCACAGAAAATCACACATGGTATGCACTCATTCATAACTGGATATTAGCCCAAATGCTCGAATTACCCTAGCTGCACAGAACACATGAAACTGCAGAAGAATGACAAAAATGCAGATGCTTCACTCCTTCCTTAAAAGGGGAACAAGAATTCCCTTGGGAGGGAATAGCGAGGCAAAGTTTAGAACAGAGACTGAAGGAACGCCCATTCAGAGTCTGCTCCACATGTGGCCCATACATAAACAGCCACCAAACTAGATAAGATGGATGAAGCAAAGAAGTGTAGGCTGACAGAAACCGGATATATATCTCTCCTGAGAGACACAGCCAGAATATTTTAAATACATAGGCGAATGCCAGCAACAAACCACTGAACTGAGAACAGGACACCCGTTGAAGGAATCAGAGAAAGGACTGAAAGAACTTGAAGGGGCTCGAGACTCCATATGAACAACAATGCCAACCAACCAAAGCTTCCAGGGACTAAGCCACTACCCAAAGACTATACATGGACTGACCCTGGGCTCCAACCTCATAGGTAGCAATGAATAGCCTAGTAAGAGCACCAGTGGAAGGGGAAGCCCTTGGCCCTGCCAAGACTGAACCCCCAGTGAATGTGATTGTTGGGGAGGTAGTTATGGGGGACGATGAGAACACCCATATAGAATGGGAGGGGAGGGGTTAGGGGATGTTTGCCCTGGAACCAGGAAAGAGATAACATTTGAAAAAATGTAAATGAAAATACCAATTTAATAAAGATGGAAAAAAAAACCCACTGGACTACATCAGAACACACTTCTTATTTCGAAAGAGACTTCCGTCATTCAATCCATTATTATTAGTTTACTGAAAATGAATATTCTCTAACAACCTAAAATCTCTCGAAGATATAAACATAAGAATAAAAGACAAATCATCAATTTGTGCATAAAAAATGAAAAATAAGGTTCATATAGATACAAACAAAAATAATAGAAGTTAAACCAATATACTTTTTTATGATGTGGACTATAATAACAAAATTATGCTATTGGAGTGTACATAAAAATGAACAAGTTGTTTTATTTTCTAATAAGAACATTAAAAATATATGTTTACAACTTTTCAGAAACTGCCATTACTCAATCCAAGTTGCACTGAATATATCTGGTTAATATGTTCTCACATTTTAATATTCCTTATCTATTTTTCCATCTAAAAGAAAGTCAGAACTAGAAATGAGAAAACAGGAGGCAGCACAGCTGTCAATAGAGGCAAGGAAAGCACTGAAGTATTAGAGATTCCGGTGTTGGAGTCTGATGGGAAATGAGAACCCCCTTGGTCTGGCATCTGATTTCCAACACATGCCGTCTCAAAGACAGGTGATTTCTCGATTCAGTATTCTCTAGAAAGGTGTCGGCTTGCCATTCAAGAGGAGATAACAGTTTGGATAGTCCAAGCCTTGTTAAAACAGCAGGATGCGTGAGTCCGAGAACTTTTAATTCATTCCGTGATTAAATAAAATGTGGGCCATAGTATAGTGGAGGGAAGGGAGTAGCTTGTAGATATTTGATGAAAATGCAGAAAAATTGCTTTAAAGTCAACATGTAGTAGAATCAACTAGATTTCACTGGACAGCAAGAAACAGTGAGGGAACACTCTTGCAAGCACAGGCACGTTGAAAAGCAAGGGTGCCAACAAAGGCAGATACTGCAAGAAGAAACCACAGCTGCTAACCAGAGCAGCACATTACATCCATGCTCTATGAGGAAAAGACTGTGAGTCATGCATCAGTTAAATCATATGGAAGGTTGAGACTTTATTAAAAGTGGGGAGAGGGGCTACACGCAGAGCCGTCTCTAAGAATTTCAGTAACATTCTTCAGTTTCACCATGAATTAATGTCTAAGGAATCAGAGTAATGGCATCAACATCAATGTGATGTTTAAGAATGGCACTACCCTTCAACCCATATAAATTGTACAGGCTGCAAATTTGCCATTTTGAACCAGTGTCATGTTATTTATGAAGTGACTATTGACTTAGCTTTTTATTTTTAAAGACAAACCGTAGAACTTCATCACAAACTTCTAAAGTAAAATAAACATGAAAAGAGAAGATGAACGTGAAAAACACTGGAATTTTAGAATGGGGAAAATTTTTCAAAGTATCACATTAAGAAATAAATCAAATAAAACAAATGGTCTCTTGGCTTAGACCCATCTGAAGGCAAGTATAAGTCTATGAAGGAACAATAATTAATGTAATCTAATAAAAATAGCACCACAACTCCATTGATTATATCAATAATCAACATTCATATAATATATTGAAACAAATTTTTAAAGAATTTAAACTGAGGTACCAGAACTCATAAGTTATTAAATAAAAACCAAGTTACAGGTATGGGATTCCTCCCTTAAGAGCTGTTGAACAAAGAGGCCCAAAATATTTCTACTTCTCCCAAAAGCAACTCAGACTTTTCAAATTGCTCTTTGATAAACTACCATAACTACATGGTAAGAACGTACTGCTGAAGATACTATATACTCTGTTTGCAGAACATAGAGAAATGAGGCTAGATTTGAGCTGGAACCTTCCTCCTTGTGAGTTAGATTTCACAGTACTGGAAGGTTCTATGAAGGCTGCTAGGGAAGGAAACATTACTAATGGTCCTAGTCAGCTTTAAGCCCTGCAAGCCACAATACCAACATGTCCAATATATATATATATATATATATATATATATATATATACATATATATATACATATATATATTTTTTTTTCGCTTGTACAATGGCAAGTTTGTTATTGGGTGGCCAGTTGCTTTCTGATTGGATGTGAGGACAAATCTACAAGAGGGGGATTCACACCTGGTACTGTAAACCTGTTCAAAAGGCCATAGATGGCAAATGTCATAGGCTCTAGAGGAGAACTTTCTACTATAGTTTAGTTGAATGAACACTGTGTGAAGTTGCCATCAAAATATCTATGTTTATATCATTAGATTGGTGCTACTGTCAATATTGGTTAGAAAAGCTAGTTTTTGCAGTGGTCAACAGTTAATGCAGAGATTCATAGATAGTCAAAGTGTGAGAATAAATGGTGGGGTGATAACTCAGACACTTTTGGCAAGAAAGAAAAGATTTCATACTACCTCAGAAGAGCATTTCCCTTTGGTTTCTCATTTAGCAAATGCCCTAGCCCTAGTTTTGCCCAAACTTTCAATGAATTAATTAACCACCAGGGACACTGGCTTAATGCTCTAAGAAGGAATCTTTGGACCCCCTTACATAGACTCTGAAAGACTGGGTATGCCATTCTGGAGTCTCCAAGCATCTAGGACCTAGGTGTTCTCTTATAGTATGACCTGGCCTTTATTCATCTTGGATGCCTAGGAAGTCTGGCCTGAAAACGGTTCTCTTAATCACAGCATCTTCTTCCAATTCCATCTTTACTGCCACTTGGGTTGAAGTTGGTCTTGTGCTCTCTTATTCAGTACTTCTTCTAACTTGCTCACTTATGTTCGTAAGTGCCCTACCTGCAGGTATGCCCTTTCTTTCTCCTCAATTCATCTCCCTTCCCCTTTCAACTCCTACTGAGCCCCACTCTCACTATGACTATGCTGATCAGGTGTATTGGCTGCATTTTAACCCTAAACCCCTCTGACCCCTCACTAAAGCCCATTCCACTCTCCTAGCTCCATACCGGCTCTGGCCACTGCTCTCAGGCTACTGGTTTTGGAACTACCTGCTGCTCTAAGAAGTACCTGAAGGCAAAGGCATTGTCCACACCTGTGTGTCGTTACGTTCTTTCCCAAATTAAGAGTCAAGTTGTACAATTCTTTCACAAGTCACAAAAGAATTTGAGTTCTTAATATCTTATGCTCTAACGAGGATGAATATATATTCTATAGTGTGTGTGTGTGTGTGTGTGTGTGTGTGTGTGTGTGTGTGTGTGTGTGTGACTACAAAAGAGTAATATCACATTTAGGATCAAACAACAGAATATGCTAATAATGTAAGCTTCAGAGAGCTCGGCCCTAGGTTACTGGAAACACTGTAATTTTAAAGTGTGATCTGACATGGAACTACTAGCACACTTCCTCAAATAATGCTAAAGGGGACTATACGCCCCCTTGCCTGATAGAAGACAGGGTTTCTCCTGATCAATTAATAATGATCAAATTAGATAAAATCCTGCATCAGTCAAATGAAAAGCTTGTCCTTTTTCTTACCCATCCTTCAGAAACTCTTCAAAAAACACCCAGTCTTCATCCAGACTCCCCTGAAAAGATACTAATCTTGGTGATGCATTCCATCCCTCAGTCAGCACGGGTATTAGAAATATATTAGAGGATACTAGAAAGGTCTTCACAGAATGAAATCTTAGACAGTCCTCTGGGGATTTAACAATCAGCAAGCACATGAGAGAGAAGATAAAGATTAATTCCCAAGATCCCAGATGAAAAAATAAGCCTGTTAACCTCTTGCTTCACTATTCGTGGAGGGCGTTTGAGGGGTGTCCCTTAGTTTCTGATTTAGGTATAATCAGGCTGGCCATTGCAGTAAAATTTGCCTCCCAAATGAGGCTCCCACCTAGTCTATCTAGACAAACTTGTAAACAGATCAGACACAGCAAGAACAATTCTCTCTCTCTCTCTCTCTCTCTCTCACACACACACACACACACACACACACACACACAAACTTGTAAACAGATCAGACACAGCAAGAACAATTCTCTCTCTCTCTCTCTCTCTCTCTCTCTCTCTCTCTCTCTCTCTCTCACACACACACACACACACACACTAAGAGGATGTCAAACTTACCAAAGTCTGACCTAAAGCTCAAGAGGCTGACGTTTCTACAATGAAGGATCTTCTTTCTAGGCTTTGGGCAACAGACTGACTGAAATAAGTCAAGGTCAAAATAGACCCTATCTTAGATTACCAAATTCCCTAAACCCAGTGTACTGTTCACTATCCAAATAAGGGTATCATTTTCTCTTAGATGAAGACCCTGAATTGACAAACTGTATCATTCTCGTTTCTCTCTTGATAGTTGAAGTGAACGGCATTTTCCAACCAATGTCCACTGCTCTATTGTGCTGTTTTCTTGGAGATCAGACTTGACTGACTTGACTTCCTAATCTGGTCCTCTTAACCATTTTTTTTAAATTAGGAAGAAATGTTATATACAATCTGGGGACCAAACTACATCTGCACCCTATTTAACCTCAAACATGCTTCCCAGGACCATCCAGCGTTTCTGTTCCAATATTTCCCATTCCATAACCAGTCAGCTGTTCCTCTCCACGTGGAACACATCAAAACCAGGCAAAGTCTCATGTTTTCCTCCCATTTTCAACAACTTTAAAGACCCTTTCTATTTCCTATATAAGTTTCAAAGCCTCGAAAACACTCTAACACATTTCTACAAATTGCTAAATGTTACTTTCTTTAGTCCCAACTGAATTTCCATGTAAAATTCCCATTACAATTTAAGATCTTAGTGTTATTGATGAGTTTTCTGTTCCCCTACATCTATCACCAACCCACACACTCTCTCAGTAGTATTATAAATATTTCTCAATTAACATTTCATTTTAGATATTGACAATCTTTTGTTCAATACCACACTGCCACCTGTATCTCAAAAACATTTTACTTTCAACTAGACTAACCCTGACAGCCATTATTATCAGCAATTCACTTGTTATTTCTTCTCCATGGATTTTAAAACAGCCTAAACTTATTTGGGCAAGCTCTTGCTCAAGATCTTTCTTCTTTCCTTTTGTTAAATCTAGGATATATGATAACCAGTCAATGTCCACCATAAAAATAACGTTCATTTGTAGTCTTTCCTAACAATCACTCCATGGCAACATCTCTCTCCTAAATTTTCTAGAAAAAATGGCTGCAGAGGAACTTCAGCTGAGGCCCAATTCAGTCAATAATCTGTTACTCAGTTAATTCAAAAGGGTAAAAGCTGATAGGAGTGGGCAAGTCATCTGGATGATTGAAAACAGACTCCACACTGGACAACCCTAGTTACACTCTAGATGACCCCGCTCATAGTGTTGTTCTTCTCACTCAGAACCTACCACGAATGCCTTTCCAATGAATCAGCTAAAAGCTTCTCATTACTTCCTATACAAGGCTTCTGATTGGTCTTTATGTGAGCTTAAGAACTGTGACCAGCAAACCATGCTGTGGCTTATAGAATTGCAGTTGGACCACAAGTACACCCACATCCATGTCCTAAGCTATATAAGCAAGCAGCTTTTCAATCTTCTGGGGTCAGGCCCAAGGCTTTTCTTATGATATACTCCATTAAAACCTCAGTTAAGGTCATAAAAAATGCTGGGTGTTTTTCATAAATGGTCCTCATCATGGCCAAAGCAGTCTAAGCTGTATGCTTCAAAGTTCAGAGATGTAGCACTAGGCGACAGTGGAAGAGTTCTATAGAGAAACTAAGGGCTGAATGTGCAAGAAGCTAAGAATAATGGAAGTATTAGAAGGTGAGTAATGGCCAAGACGCAGAGGCAGAAAAGTTGAGTATACAGAAGACAAGAAACTGTGGAGAGCCAAAGACAGGAGCTGAACTTCAAGAACCGAAAGCTCTGGCTGCTAGAAGAGTTTGAAAAAGCCACTGAGTAAAGAAGTCCCAAAATTTCTAATACCCATATTCATAATCTATAACTTTAGCCACTGGTTTTGAGTTCCTACAACTTGGGCAATAAGCCTATGCATCCAACATCTAGAGCAATATATGTCGAGCTTTCACACTTGTAAGCCTCTAGTTGTCTGCGCTTAAAGCTAAATGAGACAGACAGTCTGAAAGTCCAGGCTATACGCCTCTGTAATGCAGGGCTACCAGTATTAAGGATCTTCTTTGTTGATTCTGCTTTGGCTCTTATGTTTATAGATCAAAGGAAACATGAAATTCATGAGAGCAGAATTGTATAAATAAGGGTGAGAAAACCTCAGCCATTAGGTTTTGATGAACCTGGAAGAGGAGAAGCAATGAACAGGAAGAATTGTTCTTTGGGAGCACTTATACTTTCAATCTGCCTACAGATGACAGCACTTTGTAGCTTAGAGACTGTTAATCTTATCTGTACTCATAGCCAGGGAGGACAGCAGGCCAAAGCACGAAGAGAAAACTAGAGCACACTATGCTACGAATAAACAGGAAATAATTCTAAACAAAACCCAAGTGCTCGTTTGACTCTCAGGTTTTCCTGGTCATCATCTTTATGTAATTATGACTTTGAAGACTGAGTCTGTGACCCTGCCAGTCTTGGTGGATCAAATTATAATCCTCGCATTTGTGAGGGTGAGGCAGAAGGACTGTTGTGCATTTGAGGACAGCCTGTGCCACAGAATGAGTTCCAGGCTATATCATACTCATGAAATAAAAAAAGATGATTGAATTTCTTAAAAAATATATTAATAACAAAAATATACTATACTTTACGATTTTCAATGTCATCCTTACTTTTTAGTGAAATATCATGAATAATGAAAATATCATGACAAAATATTTTAACAATTTGGAAATACACTACTGTTTATACATGTTTTATTTTTGTTTTTTACATATTTTTATATTGTATAACGGATGTTTTATAAAGTGAGTTAGACTATTTAAATAATTAGGTTAATGTGCTCTAATTGTTCATGTTTGCATTACAGTCCCCCTTCCCCCATTGCCACGAGTGCAGTTAAGATCTCCTACTTCTAATATATAACTTAAATCAATTATAATGAATATTTAACCTAAATATTTTAAATTATCTAACTCCTTTTCAAAAAACACCCCATTGTGCAATATAGGAAAATGTAAAAACCAAAAATAGACATGGAAAAAAAGTTACATATCCCTAAACTCTGTTTTACTCTCCAGTCACATTCCTCTTATAATATGATGTACCAGAATACACACACCTACATTGGCTCAGAAGGATTTTAAGGGCAAGGGGAACAAAGATGAATATTCTGTTCATTCACGTTATTGGCTGTGCATTCTAAAGTCTTTTATTTCTCAAACAGGAGTCTCATATCCTATTCTAGCATCTATACACAGCTTTAAACTAACATATACTTTTACAAGTAGCTTAAAATTTCAGACACTTGGTGGTCCCTTCAATAAACTCAATGTTTTTTATCTATTGTGTGATACTCCTTTAGAATAAGTTGGTATACTTAGTTTTCTTTAATCCTTATTTAATGAATTAATTAAAAATATTGAAACACTAATAAAGACTCATTCATTTTAAGGAGCTAACAAAGCTATATCTTATGTCAGAGCAAACAATTGTGTATTGATAAAATTAGGAACAGCTGAGGGCTTTATAATACTGTTGATTAATTTCTGGACCTGAATTTGGGACTTAACTAATATTTGTGTTCAGTTTCCTGTTACAGGAATCAGTCTTTGGTGTATATATGTTTAGGAGAGTAATCGTTTCTCTGACCCTGGTTTGTGGTTGGAATCAGAATATTTGAAAATGTGAGACAGGAGGTTCTATTAGTGGAGGAAAGGAAAATTACATAGAGAGCATGGGCTTTGAAGTCTATTTGAGTTCAGGAGCCCAGTGCTGTCATGTTTTTTTTTTTTCCTGTATTGGACATGTCATTCAATGTGCCTTTGCTTCATAATTATAATAAGGAATGATAGCTACTGCATAAAATTAGCATAAGGATTAGAGATAAGCTATGGCAAGTGCATGGATTCTGATGTAATGTGTGGTGTGTGTGGCTCAGTTCTATGATATGAATTTTGAATTCTGATTTCAAATAATTTATACATTAATCTATGTTCCTTTAAGCAGAAAATCCTTTTCCTTCTTTCTTCCTCCCGCTTACCTTTCTGTCTGTCTCATGTCAGTATGTTGTTTGGGTTTGTCTTTAAACCTTATGAGCTGAATATTTATGATATGATGGTTTCTAATAATGATGAAGATATGTTCCAACAATTTACATAAATATTAGAACATTTACTAGAGTGAAACATGATCTGGGCATCGTACTGTGGTAATCTGTATCCCTAGATAGCATTAGACTAAAAATTACTCATTTCTCTTAGTTTACTGTTTGACAATTTGTACATTTCCACTAAAAATATCAGACTATAAGTAGCATGATTAGTGTGATATTGGGATAATTTCTGAAAATCTTTTTCTGTACTTTGGCAAAACTGCTGCTGCTGGGCCAGGCATTACATTGGGCAGCAGATGGACCCATCTGTGGTGCTTATGGCTGCAGCTTGGAAGACGGCTGACAGACTTCCATTCCATCTGACTTCCTCCTCCTTTCCCCAATTTTCTTGGTCTTTGAAGCTAACAGTGATTCAGAACACCATTTCGATTAGATTATTTCAGAGGCTCGATTAGCATCTCTAAAAGGCTGTCAGCATTTTGTAAAGAGTGTCTTGTAGGAAGGCAGGAAATAGTAAACTCCAATCTGTCTGCTGCTGACTTACAGCCAGTAATGGTTGGTATGATTTATGTTCAGAAATGAGACAAAGGAAAGACTGTGTAGTTGTTATAATGTGATTATGCCTAAGGATATTAATTAAATGAAGTGTCACCTTGAGACACAAGAAAAGATACATAGCTATGTGTTATTTTTTATTATATGTGCTGCCAAATACCACAGTACATAGCTATTAAGTATTTAAAGGCATTTACCCAATAATTATAGTCAACGATTAATGTGAGATCTGTTCTTGTACTGTGGTTTCTATAAAAATTATCACCATCTTGGTTCACAGTAGTAGAACGTAATTCGGCATTAGTTATGGAGATCAAAAGTCTGAAGTGAGTTTTATGAGATGATAATCGAGGTTTCAGCGAGAACCTCTAGGAGGCTGGAGGGGCCATTCCATGTCTTGTCTTCTAACCTCCGGTGCCTTCTGAAAAAGAAACTATCTACACACATTACTCCAATGTTGACTTCTCTCTCTATGTGGCTTTCCTTTCGATGTATCTGTCTAGTTTCCTTCTGCTTTCCCCCTTTCCCATTTCTGTGGGTAGTAGTGACAATATGTAGTTCAGGGTGGTCTCCAAGGTGTGCCATTGTTCTCTGTTTGGTCCGCCCTTTTCCTTACAGGGACACATGTAATCATATATAGGTCTCACCTAGATGATCCAAGATATGGCAATATGGTAAAATTCTTAATTATATTTGCCAAATACTTACCTTTTAAGGTAATGCATGTTCTAGTAATTTGAGCTGATTAGGTGTGAAGGCCACCATTAAGTCTACAATAGAAAGATGACTTTTAATCATGAAAAGATGAACATCTTTGTAATTGTATTTTCCCAAGTCCTTACTGCTCCCTGGGGAGGTAGGTTTTGAGACTTTTGAAATGAATCCCAACAAGGAATATAACAGTTTATATTCTTGGCCTTGATGAAAAATTCATTTTCCTGTTTATTTTCTACTGGTGCTATGTTGAAACACCAACTTTATGGATATTTCTTGAAAATCATATGTGCACTATTATGTTATTCCAGTTTCCTGAGTATAAATGGTGATTAAATAGTTTTTACTGTTCTAAAGCTCTTTTAGTAGGTACATATTACAAGATAAAATTTTAAAATCACTGTAGTTTCATGTATTACATCTCTGTAAGTCAGTCTTTACTCTTGTCAGGGTAAAGATGATATGTGGCTAAGTGGAACTAGTTCACAAAATTAAGACCTAAATGATTTTGTGTTCCTTCTGTGTTTCCTTAGTGGTTTAGCATTGTTTTGTCAGTGTTATTTTCTCACCCAGTGCTTAGAAAGGATGTTTATACTAATTTACAATAGGAAACACCCTAGAACTAGATTTCCTTAATTAGGGCCTATGCCATAGATGTGGTTTTAATTTTGACTTCGGTATGCTTTGTTATAATTCCATTCAGTTAGAATAATCCTGTAATTTAATTGTCTTTTAGTAAATAAACAGGAATTCATTCAGAAAATAATTTATGAATATAAACGTAATTAAAATCCAGAGAAGCTTATATTATTACTTTGTAATTTAGCAGCCTTTGAAAGAAAACAAACAAAATACATTATCTAAAATGATATTAAAATGTGTAAAATAAAATGTGTTGATATCATTTAAATTATCTTAACAAAATCATTTTATTAGTGTTTGTCCTTGTTACATCTAAGATATTTCTCATGAGAATGTTTTTTCAGTATTCTTTGCTTTTTTTTATTTATTTTTTATTTATTAATTTATTGTTTATTGAGAAAACTTTCTCCATTTAGTACTGGTTGTCCTAAAATTCGCCCTGTAGACCAGGCTAGCCTGGTACTCAGATTTACATGGAATTAAGCACAATCCATCTGATGGCCATTGTTGATCTCTCTTAGTATTTCGAGGCTAAGTGACATTTTCAATTTCTATGATTTGTTGCATTAATGTTATTCAAATTATTTCAAAGTTTATCCACCTACTCATCATGATTGACACTGATAATCATAAAATAAATTACATCTTTTCTTTCTTTTTTTTAATTTTTTTTTATTAACTTGAATATTTCTTATATACATTTCGAGTGTTATTCCCTTTCCCGGTTTCCGGGCAAACATGCCCCTCCCCCCTCCCCTTCCTTATGGGTGTTCCCCTCCCCACCCTCCCCCCACTGCCGCCCTCCCCCCAACAGTCTAGTTCACTGGGGGTTCAGTCTTAGCAGGACTCAGGGCTTTCCTTCCACACTGGTGATCTTACTAGGATATTCATTGCTACCTATGAGGTTGGAGCCCAGGGTCAGTCCATGTATAGTCTTTAGGTAGTGGCTTAGTCCCTGGAAGCTCTGGTTGCTTGGCATTGTTGTACATATGGGTCTCGAGCCCTTCCAAGCTCTTCCAGTTCTTTCTCTGATTCCTTCAACGGGGATCCTAAGAGAGAAAAGATCCCACCTATAGTAAACAAAATAGAAATCGATACCAGTTCCAATCCTTTATTGTTAGCATGTCGTCAAAATCCTAGGCTAGAATCCTCCCAGCAGCCTTTTGATTCTTTTTTTTTTTCCAAGAGATTTTTTTTTTTTTTTAAACTGGATTTTTAAAAAATTTACATTTTAAATGTTATCTCCTTCCTAGGTTTCCAGTCCATAAGACTCCCATTCCATCCCACTACCCCTCCTATGAGTGTATTCCCCCACCCAACCACCCACCCCTTCCCACCTCCCAGCCCTGACATTTGCATATGCTGGTGGTGGGGGGAAGGGTTCAGCCATAGCAGGACCAAGGGCTTCTTCTCCCATTGGTGCCCAACAAGGCCATCTTCTGCTCCATATGCAGCTGGAGCCATGGGTCTGTCTATGTGCACTCTTTGGGTAGTGGTTTAGTCCCTGGGAGCTCTGGTTGGTTGCTGTTGTTGTTCTTATGGGGTTGTAAGCCCCTTTAGCTCCTTCAGTCCTTTCTCTAACTCCTCCATTTGGGAACCCATTCTCAGTCAAATGGTTTGCTTCTAGCATTCATCTCTGTATTTGTCAGGCTCTGGCAGAGCCTCTCAGGAGACAGCTATATCAGGCTCCTGTCAGCATGCACTTCTTGGCATCAGCAATATTGTCTGGGTTTGGTGGATGTATGCATATGGGCTGGATCCCCAGTTGGGGCAGGCTCTGAATGGCCATTCCTTCAGTCTCTGCTCCGAACTTTGTTTCCATAACCCTTCCTATGAATATTTTTATTCCTCCTTCTAAGAAGGACTGAAGCATCCACACTTTGGTCATCTTTCTTGAGCTTTATGTGGTCTGTGGCAGTTATCTTGGGTATTCTGAGCTTTTGGGCTAATATCCACTTATCAGTAAGTGCATAAAACTTGTAGTATTTTTTTTTTGTGATTGGGTTACTTCAGAGGTACTCAGGATGATATTTTTTAGTTACATCCGTTTGCCTCTGAATTTCATGAAGTATGTTGTTTTTAATAGATGAGTAGTACTCCATTGTGTAGGTATATCAATTTTCTGTATTCATTTCTCTGTTGAGGGATATCTGGGTTCTTTCCAGGTTCTGGCTTTTATAAATAAGGCTGCTATGAACATAGTGGAGCATGTGTCTTTGTTGTATGTTGGAGCAACTTTTGGGTATATGCCCAGGAGTGGTATAGCTAGGTCTTCAGATAGTACTATGCCCAATTTTCTGAGGAACCTCCAGAGTGATTTCCAGAGTGGTTGTACCAACTTGAAATCTCACCAACAATAGAGAAGTGTTCCTCTTTCTCCGCATCTGCTGTCACCTGAGTTTTTATCTTAGCCATTCTGACTGGTGTGAGGTGGAATCTCAGGGTTGTTTGGATTTGCACTTCCCTGATGACTAAAGATGTTGAACATTTCTTTAGGTGTTTCTCAGCCATTCGATATTCCTCAACTGAGAATTCTTTGTTTAGCTTTGTACCCTATTTTTATAGGGTTATTTGATTCTCGGGTGTCTAGCTTCTTCAGTTCTTTGTACTTATTAGATATTATCCTTCTATCAGATGTAGGATTGGTAAAGATCTTTTCCCAATCTGTTGGTTGTCCTTTTGTCCTAACCACAGTGTCCTTTGCCTTACAGAAACTTTGCAGTTTTATGAGGTCCCATTTGTCCATTCTTGATCTTAGAGCATAAGCCATTGGTGTTTTGTTCAGGAAATTTTCTCCAGTGCCCAAGTGTTCGAGATGCTTCCCCACTTTTTCTTCAATTAGTTTGAGTGTATCTTATTTGATGTGGAGGTCCTTGATCCACTTGGACTTGAGCTTTGTACAGGGTGATAAGCATGGATCTGCATTCTTCTACCTGCTGACCTCCAGTTGAACCAGCACCATTTTGCTGAAAATGCTATCTTTTTTCCATTGGATGGTTTTTTGGCTCCCTTTGTCAAAAATCAAGGACCATAGGTGTGTGGGGTTCATTTTGGGTCTTTGAATTCTGTTCCATTGGTCTATCTGTCTGTCTCATACCAATACCATGCAGTTTTTATCACTATTGCTCTATAATACTGCTTGAGTTCAGGGATAACGGATTCCCCCTGAAGTCCCTTTTTATTGTTGAGATAGTTTTTTAGCTATCCTGGGTTTTTGTTATTCCAGATGAATTTGCAAATTGTTCTATCTAACTCTATGAACAATTGGCTTGGAGTTTTGATGGGGATTGCATTGAATCTGTAGATCATTTTTGGTAAAATGGCCATTTTTACTATATTAATCCTGCCAATCTATGAGCATGGGAGATCTTTCCATCTTCTGAGATCTTTAATTTCTTTCTTCAGAGACTTGAAGATCTTGTCATACAGATCTTACACTTGCTTGGCTAGTGTCACACGGAGGTATTTTATGTTATTTGTGAGTATCATGAAGGAAGTCATTTTCCTAATTTCTTTTTCAGCCTGTTTATCTTTGAGTAGAGGAAAGTTACTGATTTGTTTGAGCTCATTCTATATCCAGCCACTTTGCTGAAGGTGTTTATCAGCAGTAAGAATCCTCTGGTATAATTTGGGGGTTAACATAAATATACTATCATCTCATCTGCAAATAGTGATATTTTGACTTCTTCCTTTCCTATTTGTATTTCTTTGACTTCCTTTTGTTATCTGATTGTTCTGGCTAGAACTTCGAGTACTATACTGAGTAGGTAGGGAGAGAGTGGGCAACCTTGTCTGTCCCTGATTTTAGTGGGATTGCTTCAAGTTTCTCTCCATTTAGTTTTGTTGTTGGCTACTGGTTTTGTATATGGCTTTACCATGTTTAGGTATTAGCATTGAATTTGATCTTTCCATGAGATTTTATCAACGTATAAGGGGTGTTGAATTTTGTCAAATGCTTTCAGTATCTAATGAGATGATTATGTGGGTTTTTTTTCCCTTTGAGTTTGTTTATATAGTGGATTATGTTGATAGATTCCTGTATATTGAACCATCCCTACATCCCTGGTATGAAGCGTACTTGATCATTATGTATGACCATTTTTATGTGTTCTTGGAATCGGTTTCTGACAGTTTTTTGAGCATATTTGCATCGATATTCATAAAGAAAATTGGTATGAAGTCTCTTTCTTTGTGTGTTTTGGGTATAAACCTAATTGTGGAGTCATAAAATAAACTGCTTTGTGTCCCTTCTGTTTCTGTTTTGTGGACTGTTTTGGACAGTTTTGGTTTTAGGTCTTCTATGAATGTCTGATAGAATACTTACTAAACCCATCTGGTCCTGGTCTTTTTTTGGTTGTGAGACTTTTAATGATGGCTTCTATTTCGTTAGGAGTTATGGGGTTGTTTAAATGGTTTTTCTGATCCTGATTTAACTTTGGTACCTGGTAACTGTGTAGAAAATTGCCCATTTCCTCCCGATTTTTCAGTTTTATTGAGTGTAGGCTTTTGTAGTAGGATCTGATATTTTTTTTAAATTTCCTCAGTTTCTGTTCTTATGCCTTCCTTTTCATTTCTGATTTTGTTAATTTGTGTATTCTCTCTGTGCCCTCTGATTAGTCTCTCTAAGAGCTCATCTACATGTTGATTTCCTGAAAGAGTCAGCTCCTGGTTTTGTTTTATCTTTTACAGTTCCTTTTGTTTCTACTTGGTTATTTTCAGCCCTGAGTTTGATTATTTCCTGCCATTTGCTCCTCTTGGGTGCGTTTGCTTCTCTTTGTTCTAGAGGTTTTAAGTGTGCTTTCAAGCTGCTAGTGCATGCTCTCTCCAGTTTCTCTTTGGGACCACTCAGAGCTCTGAGTTTTCTTAGCACTGCTTTCATTGTGTCCTATAAGTTTGCATATGTTGTGCTTTAATTTTCATGAAATTCTAAAAAAGTCTTTAATTTCTTTCTTTCTTTCTTACATGATTAAGTTATCATTGAGTACAGCGTTGTTCAGCTTCCATGTTTACATGGGCTTACTGTCAATATTGTTCTTATTGAAAACCAGCATTTGACCATGGTAATCTGATGTGGTGCATGGAATTATTATAGTCATCTTGTATCTGTTGAGGCTTGTTTTTGCCTGATTAAATGGTTACTTTTGGAGAAGGTACCATGAGGTGCTGAGAAGAATGTATATTCTTTTGTTTTTGTATGAAATATTCTATAGATATCTGTTAAATGCTTTTGCTTCCTGTTTCTCTTTGTCTCAGTTTAGTTTCTGTTTCCATGATCTGTCCATTGATGAGAGTGGGGTGTTGTAGTCTCCCACTATTATTGTGTGGGTGCAATGTGTGCTTTAAGCTTTAGTAAGATTTCTTTTATGTATGTAGGTGCCCTTGTATTTGGAGCATTGGTATTCAGGATTGAGAGTACATCTTGGTGCATTTTTCCTTTGATGAATATGAAGTGTCCTTCTTTATCTTTTTTGATAACTTTGGGTTCAAAGTCAATTTGTTATTAGAATGCCTACTCCAGCTTGTTTCTTGGAACCATTTGCCTGGAAAATTGATTGCCAGCCTTTTACTCCTAGGTAGTGTCTGTCTTTGTCACTGAGGTGCATTTCCTGTATGCTGCAAAATGCTCTTTCTGTAATCAGTCTGATATATTCTTTGTCTTTTGATTAGAGAATTTTGTTAATTGAGGTTAAAAGTTATTAGGGACCAATGATTGCAGATTCCTTTTATTTTTATTTTTAGATGTGGAATCATGTTTGTGTGGCTATCTTCTTTGGTGTTTGTTGAAATTAGACCACTTTCTTACCTTTTCTATGTTGTAGTTTCGCTCCTTCTGTCGGAGTTTACCATCTATTATCCTTTGTAGGGATGAATTTGTGGAAAGATATTGTGTAAATTTGGTTCTGTCATGGTGTAGCTTGGTTTCTACATTTATGTTAATTGGGAGTTTTACTGGATACAGTAACCTGGGCTGGCATTTGTTTTCTCTTAGGGTCTGTATGACATCTGTCCAGGATCTTCTGGCCTTCATAGTCTCTGGTGAGAAGTCTGGTGTGATTCTGATAGGTCTGCCTTTATATGTTATTGACCTTTTTCCCTTACTGCTTTTAATATTCTTTCTTTGTTTTGTGCATTTGGTGTTTTTTGACTATTATGTGATAGGAGGACTTTCTTTTCTGGTCCAATCTGTTTGGAGTTCTATTGGCTTCTTGTATGTTTATGGACATCTCTTTAGTTTAGGGAAGTTTCCTTCTATAATTTTGTTGAAGATATTTACTGGATGTTTAAGTTGGGAGTCTTCATTCTCTTCACTCTCTTCTATACCTATTTCCTTAGGTTGGGTCTTCTCATTATGTCCTGGATTTCCTGGATGTTTTGGGTTGTGTCATTGTTTTCTATGGTATCTTCTGCCCCTGAGATTCTCTATCTCTTGTATTCTGTTGGTGATGCTTGAGTCTATGACTCCTGATCGCTTTCCTAGGTTTTCTCTTTTCAGGGTTGTCTCCCTTTGTGATTTCTTTATTGTTTCTATTTCCATTTTTAAATCCTGGATGGTTTTGTTCAATTCCTTCACCTGTTTCCTTGTGTTTTCCTGTAATTCTTTAAGGGATTTTTGTCTTTCCTCTTTAAAGAGCTTCTATCCGTCTTCTTGTGTTGTCCTCTATCTCTTTATGGGAGTTATTTATGTCCTTGTTAAAGTCCTCTAACATCATCATGAGTTGTGAGTTTAAGTAAAAAATTTGCTCTTCCTGTGTGTTCACATATCCAGGGCTTGTTGTGGTTGGGGGAACTGAGTTTTGATGATGCCACATGGTCTCGGATTAGCTTGTTGTTTAGCCCTAGTGTCTCGCCATTTGCTTATTTCTGGTACTAGCTGGTCTTGCTGACTCTTGACAGTGACTTGAGCCTCTTGTAAGCCCATGTTTCAACCCTACTTAGATACCAGCTCTCTCCCTGAGGGATCTTGGTACAGAGAGCTGTATTATAGATTCAACTGATGGCTCAGACAGAAATTGGAAGTATCTTCTCCCATACTGCCCATCAGTTCCTGTGTCCTGAGGACTCCAGGTGGGTTCCTCATGGACCAGGAACTTGAGCAGAAATGGTGGTCTCACCTGTGCTCTCAGGATTGCCACCACTTCTGAGATTCCAGCTCTCTCCCAGCAGGATTTGGCAACAGAGACCTGTGGCTCAGGGTCAGCTCTGTGTGCAAAGAGAAACCAGAAGGATCTTGTCCCAGAGTGCTCCTTGGTTCTTGTGTTTTAAGGGCTCCAGTCTGGTTCCTCTTGGGTCAGGAGTGTGAGCAGAAGTGGTGTTCTCAATTGTCCTCTCAGGAGGGTCCGCACTTCTGCAAGTCTCACTCTCTACCTGCAGGATCTGGGTTCAGAGAAATGTGGCACAAGGTCCCAGTCTTTTTTTAAAGATTTGTTTGTTTATTATATATGAATACAATGTAGCTCTTTTCGGGCACAGGGGAAGAAGGCATCAGATCTTATTTACAGATGGTTGTGAGCCACCATGTGATTTCTGGGATTTGAACTCAGGACCTCTGGAAGAGCAATCAGTGCTCTTAACCACTGAGTCATCTCTCCAGTCCAGAGTCCCAGTCTTTAATTCTTAATTCTTACTTATTTCACATGGCTCTTTTTTGTGCCAATACTAAATACATTTCAAGGTCCATTCATTTTCTCTTTTCTACTGGTTTTTTTTTTTTGCCTTATTTAAAAATACCATCATTTCTTTCTGGGATCATTGAATTATTTATTAGTAATTCATATAAGATGCTGCGTAGAAGACTATAATAGACATAATTCTATCCTTAGAATTTCAAATTAGTTGTTAAGAGTACCTTTGATTCCTAAGATCCCGAATTTATAAGAATAAGAGGGAAAACCATAAATGTAGAAGAAAAATTATTTCTTTTTTTCCCCCTTTGATTAACAGTTTGGGATTCTGGTTAGTGTTCAAATTTTGGTTTTTAGTAATCCTGTAACTTCGTTATGTTATTAAAAATCTTATGGCGAGATTATTCTAAATTATTTTTCATTTTATATAGATAGGAAATTGTTGTTCAAGTCCTCTTTAGCCATTTATCGTCTTTTACATTAGATGGAGCTCACAGCCAGCTGTTTACCTGTGCCTCCAATTTCAGTGTCCATATGTAGTAATGCATACATATTAATTCCTGAAGAAGGAATTGACTCCATTGATAAGTATGTTTTCCCCTTGCACTGAGGATGTTAAACATCACTGATAGGACATTGTTTTTCTTTTGAGGACAGAACAGATGCTAGGCAAGGTTGGACTGTAGATGTTCTCCCTGATGAAGTTAATCCTTTTCTAATGATTCATATACCTTAGGCCAATTAAGTACAATAAACTAGTTCAAGCAATGATATTTCCATGATAATTGTTTAGATATTTGAGATTCACTAGTATTTTGTGGGGTTTTTGTTTCTTTGGCAGTCAAGGCTAGAAAGTGGATAGGTGCTGTTACAGTGTTCAATATACTTTCCAACAACTGCTATTTAGCAAAAAGTGTTTGTTGTTATTGATTAGAAGAAATTAAATATTTATTTTGGGTTAAAATTTTTAGTTCATTGTGTATTGTTCTGATTTTATTCAAAATTTTATTTAACAAGTAAAATATAGTAAAAGTAATGGTTAAGTGATAGATACTATTATAGTTTTATTTTTGTGAAAACTTGATTGGAAAACATGCTTACAGAAATTTAGGGCAAGAAGGAATAAAGTATGAATATGAGTGTTCTTTCTGAAATTACTTACCCAGATGATGTTGGTGACACTGTCTGAGAGTAAAGAATTAGGGGCTTACAGAAAACTATCTTCAGTTTAGATATTTACAATTGTAGAATTAGAGGTGGTTGGAATATATCAAAGGGATTCCTCAACATGAAAACACAGTTATTTAAAATCAAACCTGATGGTCCATACCTATAATTCTGAACCAGGGGAAAGATGAAGGTGGTCATAAGCTCAAGGATAGGGTGAACTACATAGTGAAGTCCAGTTCAGACAGAGTTTCCTGACAAGACCTCATCTTTGAAAACACAGCACAACAAAATAAACAGGGGAAGATACTATTAAGACCTATTTAATTTCTGTTTTGTTAGTGTATAAATGTAATTTGCTCATGGAGAAGGCTTTACTCTCCCAGGGAGATTCTTATCTTAAGAAGGCAAGACTGCTTTATATGACAGTCCTTTATATGACAGTCCCAACATTCATTACTCAGGTAGAGGAAATAGAGTCCAAGATACTGAGATGTGACGGAGATTAGTAGACCTTCAGAAAGGTATTCTAGATCAAGGAATGAAAATCTTTCCAGATAGATGGAGACGTTAATGATGTGAAGGCTGTTGGTAAACTTGTAAGATGTGAGAATGAATAGAAACTTAGGTGTAGGTTGAAAAATCCATTGTAAATTGAGTTGTATAGTGGATTTGGGTAATATTTGATCATGAAGGAAGAGGAGAGAGACTGAAAGTAATGAGGACTCAGGGGATGGTTAGAGAGGCGTTCTTATTATTACTATATATCTAGGTGTTTACTTGTTACTCAGACATTGTTTTTATTTTTCAGATCTTTCCAGAAATCGTTTTACAGAAATTCCTTCAGATGTGTGGTTATTCGCACCACTCGAAACTTTAAACCTATATCATAACTGCATCAAAACCATTCCTGAAGCCATTAAGAATTTGCAGATGTTAACATACCTTAACATTAGGTAAGTAAATCTTGTAGGTGCTGAAGATATAGCTCAGCAGTTCAGAGACTAGCCTTCTTGTTTCAGAGGACCAGGGTGTGAGACCCAGAACACATATGTTGGATCATAACCATAAGATCAGTTTTGGAGGATCCAATGATTCCTTTTGACTTCTTCAGGCACTAGGAATACACATGACGCATGTACATGCATGCATGGAAAATACTCATATCAACAACAACAACAGCAAAAAACAATAAAATAAATATGATACATTTTATTATATTTAACTAATAATATAAATAATATAAATATTATATACCATATTAAATATAATACAAAATATATTATTCTATAATAAATATTATGTATTATATACTAACATAGTATATGATATACTAAAATATATATTATGTAAATATATTTGTATATAATAATTATTATTTTATAAGTAAATAAAACACATTTTGGAATAGTATACATCATCATTTTTAGAAGTAAAGGAATATACTTTGTTTATTCTTATGTTATTTTGTAGGCTTTTAGTTTTGTTCTTTAAGGCAATGTTTCTCAAAGTTTCACACCCAGGAATTGTCTGGGGATCTTGTTAAAAGATCCTGTTAGACCTGCTGTGGGAACTGCATTTTCAAAAAGGTCCCTTGATAATTCCTTTGGCAGCATGTGTGTTTGTAATTAGATCTCACTTTGAGAGGAAGGCTTTAGAATATGAATATTTTTATCATTTGTTGTCTAGTCCTCCCCAAAACATGGTCAGATTGTCACAGGAATACTCTACTATGTTGATACCAATTTGTCTTAGTCAGGGTTCCTACTCCTGCACAAACATGACCAAGAAGCAAGTTGGAGAGAAAAGGGTTTATTCAGTTTACTTCCGCATTGCTGTTCATCACTAAAGGAAGTCAGGACTGGAACTCAAGCAGGTCAGGAAGCAGAAGCTGATGCAGAGGCCATGGAGGGATGTTACTTACTGGCTTGCTTCCCCTGGCTTGCTCAGCTTGCTTTCTTATAGAATCCAAGTCTACCAGCCCAGGGATGGCATCACCCACAATGGGCTGGGTCCTCTCCCTTGATTACTAATTGAGAAAATGCCTTACAGCTGGGTCTCCTGGAGGCATTTATTCAACTGAGGCTCCTTTTTCTGTGATAACTCCAGTTTATGTCAAGTTGACGCACAAAACCAACCAGTACATCCTCTTTGTAGTTTATTTTTCTTTTCAAAATGGGGCTCATGATGATTGTCTTCCTAAATTAATTTGTTGTGTTGAACAGTTATTTCATATGAGTTAATCTGAATATTTACTGGCTTATAGTAAGTATTCAATAAATGTTGTTAGCCGGATGGTGGTGGTGGCAGCGTATACCTTTAATTCAAGCACTGGGGAGGCAGAGGGAGCCAGATCTTTGTGACATGATGTGATGCTACTGGTATGGCAAACTACAGGGTAAGTTCCAGGACAGCCAAAGCTATACAGAGAAACCCTGTTTAGACAACCCAAGAGTTAGTGGGTATCATATTGAAATGCACTCAAAGGAATTTTTCATTTACGTTGAGCATTTATGTTATTAGGCTGTTCTGCTCTAACTATAAGAAAACTACTATTATATTTAAAGATTTCTTTTTCAATGTGCATGTGCGTGTGCGTGGATGTGAGTGCAGTCCCTGAAACTGGAGTTATAGGAGGTGGGGCATTGCCCCCCAGCAGGTGCTGGAAAACGGATTTGGGTATGCTTCAAGAGCAGTCCACATGCATTCCTAACTGTCGGCTCATCTCTCTGCTTTCCAAGCTCCCACTCTGTTAAAACATAACTCCTTTCTTCATTTCAAGCAAATTTCCCTTAGAGCCTTTCTATGGTTAGGGTTATGGAGGCACTGAGTGTGCTAAAAATTATTCTCCAGAAGGTTCTGACATTCTCCACCTTCTGACTGAATCCTTGCTATCACTAGGCAGCTTACTTAGTGCACTTCTGCCTTCAGGGTCCATTTTTCTATCTTGAAGCTGAGATTCTCTATTTTGTTGAGTTAACGAGCAGATTAGACAGAGTAAGAAAGAAATTTGTCTGCTCTGGTTTTAAGGAAACGCTGAGTAAATGTCACTGAAAGCTCACGATTTACAATTAACTTGCTTTTGTATTTTCTTAGATTACATTGAGAACCACACATGTTTTTCACAATGACATTTTCTTTTTTTTTTTTAGTCGAAATCTTCTATCAACATTGCCAAAATACCTATTTGACCTTCCCCTTAAAGTTTTGGTTGTCAGTAATAATAAACTCGTATCCATTCCAGAAGAAATTGGAAAATTAAAAGATTTGATGGAATTGGTGAGTTAAATATTATATTAGATTATATATATCATGTGTACTTTTTTGTAATTGTACATATTTCTTTGTGGAATTTCACTGATTATTTTTAAAAAGGCATAACTTGGTATATGCCTAAATATAGTTGGATAGCAGTCTCAGCTACAGTTCTTTATGTCTGATTTTAGCTTGCAGCCAACAATAACAGCAATGGAAGTTGAGTGATTTCTCAGTATTAGAGACTTTAGGGGCTTGGTTATACGGTTTTAGACATATACTTCAGGTGACTCATTATTTGTTCATTCACTTTGTGAACACAGAAACTATTTTTAATTGTATATTTTATTTATTTACATTTCAAATGTTGTCCCATTTCCCTTTCCCTCTGAAACCGTTATCCTATCCCCCTCCCCACTCACACACCTCATGGGTACTCTACTCCCCCTCCTACTCCTGACTCCCCTCCCTGGCATTCCCCTACATGGGGAGTTGAGCCTTGGCAGGACCAAGAGCCTCTCCTCCCATTGTTGCCCAACAAAGCCATCCTCTGCTACATATGCAGCTGGAGCCATGGGTACATCCATATGTACTCTTTGGTTGCTGGTTTAGTCTCTGGGAGCTCTGGAGGTCTTTTTGTTTAATACTGTTGTTCTTCCTATGTGGTTGCAAACCCCTTCAGCTCCTTCAGGCCATTTTAAACTCCTCCATCGGGAACCCCGTTCTCAGTTCAATGGTTGGCTGCGAGCTTTCACTTCTGTATTTGTCATGCTCTGGCAGAACCTCTCAGGAGACAGCTATATCAAGGTCTGGTCAGCATGCACTTCTTGGCATCAGCAATATTGTCTGGGTTTGGTGGATGTATGCATATGGGCTGGATCCCCAGGTGTGGCAGGCTCTGATTGGCCATTCCTTCAGTCTCTGCTCCAAACTTTTGTCTCTATAACTCTTCCTATGAATATTTTATTCCCCCTTCTAAGAAGGACTGAAGTATCCTCACTTTGGTCACCTTTCTTCCTGAGTTTCGTGTGGTCTGTGGATTATATCTGGGGTAATCCAAACTTTTGGCTAATGTCCACTTATCAGTGAGTGTACACCATGTGATTTTTTTTTTTGTGATTGAGTTACCTCACTCAGGATGATATTTTCTAGTTCCATCCATTTGCCTGAGAATTTCTTGAAGTCATTGTTTTTGATAGCTGAGTAGTACTTTATTGTGTAATGTACCACATTTTCTATATCCATTCCTCTGTTGGATCTGAAGTGGTTTGCAACCCCATAAGAATAACAACACTGACAACCAGAGCTCCCAGGGACTAAACCACAAGCCAAAGGGTACGCATGGACTGACCCATGGCTCCAGCTCCATATGTAGCAGAGGGTGGCCTTGTTGGGCACTAATGGGAGGAAAAGCCCTTGGTCCTGCCAAGGCTGGATCCCCCCAAAGTAGAGGATGTCAGGGCAGGGAGGCCAGAGGGGTGGGTGGATGAGTGGTGGAACACCCTCATAGAAGAAAGGGGAAGAGGGATGGAATAGGGGCTTTATGGACAGGAAACTGGAAAAGGGGATAACATTTGAAATATAAATAAGAAATAGCCAATAAAACAATTCAATAAAAAATGAAAAACTTCAGGAATCTAAATATAATAAAAGCGAACTTAATTAGCCAACTCTATGTAAATTTTTAGTTAAACATTAATATAAATACATATTCACTTTTTTCTTTATGTAGGAATAACACAGAATGCATAGAATAAAGAGACTGGAAAAATGAGAGATGCTAAAAATTCTCAAGTTTAACAGATTGTATGGATATATTTCAACAACAACATTCTACATGCATACATACCCCTGATTTAGTTCCATGATTTTATCGTGCCAGAATTATGGTTTCTCTTAATTTGTTACATTGGCTTATAAATATTTAAGGCATTTTATACACAGTAATATTTTGGAAAAATTTATATTGATTTATAAAATAGTGCTTTAAACTTTAAGCCTTTCCTGTATAAGAAAACAACTGTATACATTTAAATGTTTCCTTTTAAGATGTTGTCTTTCTACAATGACACCTGGCATTTGCAGTTTCTAGTAATAAGTTCTTTCATTTGTTGCACAATACACATTGTGCTATTATGCAAAATTACATTAATACCCAGTAGTTCATAAACAATGTTACAAATAGACATACGAATTCTTCATCAATATTATTTATGAACTACTGGGTATTCACAGACTAGCAGTAGTAGCTTCTATCCTAGGATCTGCATAGCCACAAGTTATTGGTCTGATAATGGTGCCAGGTATGGGTTTGATCTTGTGAATCACACATTAAATTAAGTAGTTGGTATCTTAAAAATTGGGGTCTCACTGTCTGTGTTTGGAGGGTAACCAACAGCAGTAGCAAGAACCTATAATAGTTAATGTTTTTGGGGTCTGCAGAGCCTCATTGGCCAAGTAAACCATTCTGGGCATGAGCTTTTAATTTGGTAATATATACTGCCCACTATTGGCATTGTTGCAGTATTATTGGGTGACTCCACTTCTAAACTTTCTATATATGCCTGTGTATTTATCTATATCTATCTATATTTAAAGAAGCTTCTACAATTGTTGATTTCCATATGATTTTTCCCCAGAAGATCTTTCAGTGAATGCCCTTTCAGTCAAGGTTACATCTGTATAACCTTGAGAGACTTCAGACTCTGCTTTGAGTGGGATTTGGGCTACTCATAGATGTGCTTGTAACTTTCATATTCGTATCATTTTTGAGAAAGTTATTTATCTAAACTTACCTTGACTGTGGTGTCTAGTTCTCTAGCTCACATCTCTGAATGCTTCACTTTTTGAGGTTTATATCCTCCTACATAGTCAAAAATGAACTACATTAATTGACAAACTATTTTAGTTTGTTGATAGTTATGTATAGTATTTTATCTCACCTTGAACATTTGGCTTATTGTTATTTTAGTGGTGAAATTTGCTCCTTAGCTGAGAGTATTACCCATGTACTTACTCAATTTAATCTCAGATTTTGCACAGAACATTTTTTATTGATGGTGGTTTATTAACTTATGATCCAACACAGATATAAATCTGCCAGAGAAGGAAATTAGAAGTAACTTTGCTAGCCACTTGACCACGTGCTTAAAGTTTATAATTGAAAGAACGTTTGTACTTCTCAACTTCGTTACATTTTGTTTTCTTCTTTTCCTTAGGACATTAGCTGCAATGAGATTCAGGTCCTTCCTCAACAAATGGGAAAATTACATTCACTTAAAGAGTTAAATATAAGAAGAAATAATCTTCATGTTTTGCCAGATGGTAAGATCGTCACTGTTTTCACTCACTTGAGTAATAGAGTTACCATACAGCATTTAACTTAATGTTTTTCATTTCTAAACAGAATTAGGAGATCTCCCCTTAGTGAAGTTGGATTTCTCCTGTAATAAAGTGACTGAAATTCCTGTTTGCTATAGGAAATTGCATCAGTTACAAGTAATAATTTTGGATAACAATCCATTGCAAGTACCACCAGCACAGGTTTGTAATACGTATATGATACTTATTTTTCTCAAATGTTTGTGATTTTATCTGTTTATTAAAATTTATAGTATCTTATGAGTCAATTTTATTTTTTTTCCGGAAGGCTCAGTGAGGACTTGCAATCAGAATTTCACAAGAAACCATACATGCAAGCTGTCAATAGATGAAAACCGTAACAATGACCAGCATTGCAAGGCATTCTTTTTTTTTTTAACTTGAGTATTTCTTATATACATTTGGGTATTCCCTTTCCTGGTTTCCGGGCAAACATCCCTAATCCCTCTCCTCCCTTCTTTATGGGTGTTCCCTTGCCCATCCTCCCCCCGGCTTGCAGCCCTCCCCCCAACAATTTAGTTCCTGGGGTTCAGTCTTATGGGACCCAGGGCTTCCCTTCCACTGGTGCTCTTACTAGGATGTTCATTGCTACCTATGAGGTCAGAGTCAGGGTCAGTCCATGTATAGTCTTTAGGTATTGGCTTAGTCCCTGGAAGCTCTGGTTGCTTGGCATTGTTGTACATATGGGGTCTCGAGCCCCTTCAAGCTCTTCCAGTTCTTTCTCTGATTCCTTCAACGGGGGTCCTATTCTCAGTTCAGTGGTTTGCTGCTGGCATTCACCTCTGTACTTGCTGTATTCTGGCTGTGTCTCTCAGGAGCGATCTACATCTGGCTCCTTTTTGCCTGCACTTCTTTGCTTCATCCATCTTGTCTAATTGGGTGGCTGTATATGTATGGGCCACATGTGGGGCAGGCTCTGAATGGGTGTTCCTTCAGTCTCTGTTTTAATCTTTGCCTCTCTCTTCCCTGCCAAGGGGTATTCTTGTTCCCTTTTGAAGGGTAAACATTCACATTTTGATCATCTGTCTTGAGTTTCATTTGTTCTAGGCATCTAGGGTAATTCAAGCATTTGGGCTAATAACCATTATCAATGAGTGCATACCATGTGTGTTTTTCTGTGATTGGGTTACCTCCTCAGGATGATATTTTCCAGTTCCAACCATTTGCCTATAATTTCATAAAGTCATTGTATTTGATAGCTGATGGTATTCCATTGTAGATGTACCACATTTTCTGTACCCATTCCTCTGTTGAAGGGCATCTGGGTTCTTTCCAGCTTCTGGCTATTATAAATAAGGCTGCGATGAACATAGTGGAGCACGTGTCTTTTTTATATGTTGGGGCATCTTTTGGGTATATGCCCAAGAGAGGTATAGCTGGATCCTCAGGCGGTTCAATGTCCAATTTTCTGAGGAACCTCAGACTGATTTCCAGAATGGTTGTACCAGTCTACAATCCCCACCAACAATGGAGGTGTTCCTCTTTCTCCATCCTTGCCAGCATCTGCTGTCACCTGAGTTTTTGATCTTAGCCATTCTCACTGGTGTGAGGGAATCTCAGGGTTGTTTTGATTTGCATTTCCTGATGATTAAAGATGTTGAACATTTCTTTAGGTGTTTCTCAGCCATTCGGCATTCCTCAGCTGTTAATTCTTTGTTTTGCTCTGAACCCCATTTTTAATAGGGTTATTTGTTGTCCCTCTCGGTCTAACTTCTTGAGTTCTTTGTATATTTTGGATATAAGGCCTCTATCTGTTGTAGGATTGGTAAAGATCTTTTAATCTGTTGGTTGCTGTTTTGTCCCCACAGTGTCCTTTGCCTTACAAACTTTGCAGTTTATGAGATCCCATTTGTGATTCAAGGCGTTCTTAAAAGGTGCACTAATATCTTGGGGCACTAATGCTAACAATTAATAAATGGGACTTCATGAAATAGAATTTCGTGTACAGCAAAAGACAGCATCACTTGAGTAAAGAGCCAGCACATAGAATGGGAAAACATCTTCATAAGCTTTTCCTCTGTGAGAAGGTCAGCCTCTAGAATATTAAAACAACTTAAACAGGAACCTGACCATCATGGATACACAGGAACAAGTAAAATCGAGGCAACATAAGTTTTGAAACGTAAGTTTCAAAAGAAGAGATACAAATACCTGAGAAATATTTTAAGAATGTTCACCATCCTCAACTATCAGGGAGATGAAAAGTAAAACTAGTTTGATACTTCATCCTACTTGTTAGAATGGTTATTAAAACAAATCAAAACAAAGCAAACCCCCAAGGACCGTCAACAGCAAGTGAGCACAGACGCTTGCAAGAAGGTGCATGGAGGAAATACATATAAACTCTTAGTGCAAGGAAACAATGATGCCACCACTATGGGTATTGGTGTCTTGATTCCTCAAAAAGCTAGAAATAGACCTGTCACACAACTCAGCCATACCGCTCTGGCATCTATGCCCTTCGACACAGATATTTGGCCTCCCATGTTCACTGGAAAAGGAAAGCAGCCTAGATGTCTATCAACTGAAGAATGGATAATGAAAATGTGGCACATGTACTCAATGAAAATTCACTTAAAGAAAAACGAAATTCTCAGAGAAGTGGTTGGAACTGGAAATAATTATCCCTGCTGAGGTAGTCCAGACCCAGACAAAGAATTGCCACGTGTTTCCTTTCACATGTGGATGGCTATTTCGATGTGTATGTTCTAATTGGAGTGCCCTGAGAAGTCAGGAAACCAGTAAGGACTACTAAGAGACTAGTAAGGGGCCATAGGAAGACATTTTCAAGGAATCAAGAATAGAACACAGGTGGGAGGAGACAGGGAATCAAAAATTATGGGTTAAGTGTTAAATGAAGGGGCTGGAGAGATGGTTCAGTGGTGAGAGTACAGCCTGCTCTTCCAGAGGTCCTGGGTTCAATTCCTAGCTACATGGTGACCTCAAAACCATCTGTAATGAGGTCTGATGCCCTCTTCTGTTGTGTCCGAGGACAGCTACAGTGTACTCATACAAGCCTGGGTTTATACATATCATCTTTTCTATTAATCAACAGGTCGGTTTCTATACAAGTAATATACTGTTTTATTACTATAACCAATAATATAAATTGAAATCAGGATAGTGATACCTCCAGCACGGTTTTCATTGTTGAGGTTTGTTTTGGGTTTCTTAGCTCTTTTTTTATTTGCTATACTTACTTTACAATAGTGCTTAGTCTCTCTCCTTTTAAATGCACCCCCATCTCGCTCTCCCTCTCTCCCTTGTCTTCTTCTCTCCCTATCTCTCTGTGTATATGTAATTGTAAGTGTGGGTGTGCACATGCCATAGTACAAATGTAGTGGTCAGAGGACAACCTCATGTGCTCAGGTGTTGTTCCGTATCGTCCCCTTTGTTTGAAGAATAATCTCTTGTTCTGTCTCTGCAAATGTGAGGTCAGTTTTAAGGTAGCTTCCTCTTCCCTATTCTATCTTGCCATTCGAGGATACTATATTTTTGTTGTTGTTTTCTACTGTGGATCTAAGGAATCAACCATACGTCTTTACACCTTTGTGGCAAGTGCTTTACTGAGTGAAGTCATATCTTCAAGCAGCGTACCTTCTTCTGTGTAGTTTTTCCCTCTGAACATTGCTTTTCTGTATGAGCAAAGGACATTTTCTCTGAGCATTTTCCTAGTTGAACTTTATTCTGACTGCATTGCTATTATGATTTTTTGTTTGTATATTGTTTTTGTTCTTTTGTTTTTGAGACATGGTTCCCTTGTGTAGCCCCGGATGTCCTGGAAATTGCAATTAAATGTGTATGCCATTACTGCCTAGCACTTCTATTTTTTAAATATTGTTTTATTTTCTACTTATGCAGTCATTATTATTCTTTTTTAAATTTTACATCAATTTTGTTTTGCATCAGATTATATATGTATATACTTTCCCTCTCACTAATCCAGTGAATAGTATATTTCTAATTTTTCTAAGAAAGGCTGTGTCCATGATACAGATCTTTTAGCATTCATTAGTTTGTCCATTTTACTTTTAACAAGAAAATGGGAGTGAAATACAGACAAAACGGGCTAGAGATCTAGATCAGCAGCTAAGTACCATTTCTGCTTATCCAGAGGACCAAGATTCAGTTTCCAGCATTTCCCACATCCTGTTCTGGTTTCCATGGTCATCAGCTATACACGTGGTACATTTACATACATGCAGACAATCATAGATATACATAAAGTAAAAATAAATAAATCTCTATAAAAGGAAACCGATTATTTGAAAAAGAAATATTCACAGGGATTGCAGAGGTCTGAGCGAGATGGGACTTGTGGAGACAGGATCTAGATACACGCCCCATCGCTAACTCAGAAGCTATTTCCAACTGACAAACACTTGCAAAGGAGGATTTACTTTGTACCAATGGATTCTCACTGGGTATGCAAACCACAAGGACAAGTCTCATGCTCAAAAGTAGATGTCCAAAATAAAATGAACTCAATTGTATTTTTGAAAGATTTTTTTTCTTGTCTCACATTGATTTGTCTGAGCTAATTTTTTAAATCTTATAGAAATTTATTTATATATTATGGTTTCCAATTTTGATTTTATTGTTTTTTATGACAATGAAGTATGTATTTTAACATCTTTATGTGGGTTTTGTGAATTTTCTTTGTTCTTTTTGTTTTACTCTATTTAGTTTATACATTTTCTTAATAATAATAATAATAATAATAATGACAATAATAAAAAATAGAAAGGCTATGCATTTGGGTGGGTTTGGAAGTAGAGATGATCTGGAGTGAGTTAGGGAAAACTATAATCAGAATATATTTTATGACAAGATCAATCTATTTTCAATTAGAAGAAATGAAAAAATAACCCTATTATTAAATAAGAAAAAATAATATAGAACACTTTTTTGATAAGATGATAGTAGCTTTTTATTGTAACAGTATTGTCACATTTTCCTATCTTGCTTTACATACAAAATTTATTAAAATACTGGTTGTGATACCTCAGCATAATTTGAGGTTATTTCAATATATAAATTAGTAGATAGTGTTTCAGTATATTTGCAATTAGTGGACAGAGAGATCACTCAGCAGTTAAGTGCATTTCCTCTTTTTGAAGAGTACCTGAGTTTGTTTTCCAGCACCCACATAGTGGCTCATTACCATCTATAATTCTAATTCCAGGGATCCTATGTCCTCTCTGGACTCTGCCATATGGCACGCACATGGTGCACATTCTTACAGGCAAAGCATTCATTCACATAAAATAAATAGATATTTGAATTTAAAGTTGTTATTGAATACTTCATTTTTGTTTACAGATATGCTTAAAGGGTAAAGTACACATATTTAAGTACTTAAATATACAAGCCTGTTGTAGAATGGATAAGAAACCAGACTCCCTGGATCTCCCATCACTGAATAAAAGAATGCCTTCTCAGCCTCTTACAGACAGGTAACGTAAATAGTCTTACAGCTTCAGGCAATGATTGTCCTCCATTGATATAAGAGAAATGTATCATCGTGGGTATACTCAATCTATTTACTGATCAAACCGGTGTTTAAAAAACTCCATTGAATTTTTTCATTAAATAACCTCTGATATTGAACTAAATGTGAGATTTTTCTTCAGGTAGTTATTATTTTAGCACAGAAAAAGTCAATATCTTACAGTATGAGTTACAGCATTGACTCTCTGACAACTGTTAATCTACTTTTGATCACCATATTAATATTTCTAATAGCTAGTTGAATTTGACTTTCAACTAACTTTGGGGGAAGAGGAAGACATTTTGGAGGTGCCTCTGGTCTTTATGCTAATGTTCTTTTTTTTCTAATGTTGAGTCTTCAATCTAAGCAAGTGCTTTATTACTGAACTCCTCCCCAGCCATTTGTGTGTGTGTGTGTGTGCGCGCGCATACGCGCACGCGCGCACGCAAGTGTGTTCATTTTCAGAGGTATGGGGAGTTCAATGCAGAGCCTGTTTTATACTAGACAAGTGGTCTACCATTCAGCTATACCTCCTCATCTCCTGGTCAAAAATGATATATTATTGGTCTTTGATTGTGCTGTCCTCTTTATCACATTGTAATATGTTAGATATGTTATTCTTTTTATTCATACTTTTAAGATATAGATTGGTTTGAAAGAATTTTTCAAAATACAATTCCATCCAGAAATATGGAAAATAACTTAGAGTGGGGTAAGTCTACAGAAAAGGTGACTGTGACCACTTGAAATACTTAAAGGTTTGTCATTGATTTACATGATAAATTTGATTCTTTTAGATGGCATTGTAATAAGTACTACTGTTAAGAGTAAAGACCTTGAATTTCCAAATACCACTGTCCCATAAAGCTTTCTTTTGCTTCCATGACAAATTTAATTATATTAATTCCTAAATTGTATTTTGTTTAATATTAGTAGTGCAGCAACATTATATTCTATTGAAGTTAGGATTAATATCTAAAGTAATCTCTATTAATATGCTTATTTTTGCAAGTGAGATACTTCATGATTAATGGTGTTCATTTTCCCCAGTCATTTCTGGTAGACATAGCTGTTGAATGCCTACTGTTAGACTCAGGATCTATTGTGTTGAAAGCTGTACATGTTTGTCTTGGCATCTCGTGGAACTCACAGTCTAGGTGGAAGGATCAGTGAACAAACAAGACAAGGAAACACATAAGAGTTGCTTCCTTTTGTACTGCTATAATTTTAAGTAGTAGACATGTTTGTGGCTCCTAGTTTGGGAGACTGATTAAGTCCAAGATAGGGAAGGAATATTCAGTGACATGTCAAAGGTAACAGATAGGAAAAAGAACTTGAGAGATATGAACATGGTGTCAAATTTACTCCTGTGGCAAATCTATTTCCTGGACAAGAAAGTAACTACTACAGTAGAGAGGTTAATGTCTTCAAAGACTTCACTCTTATAGCCAAAACCCCTACGAGATGCCACAAGGCAATGCTTTTGCATTAGGAATTAATTTTACAACACATTCAGACAACAGCATGCCTATTTCCCCCTTAATCTCCCGCTCCCCTTCCCCCTCTCCTTCTCCCTCCCCTCCTTTCCTGTCTGTCACACATAGTCACAAGTGTTGCCTGGTATATATTACCATTTTCCAAGTATTCCATGGTACTTGAGTTACATGCAATCAGCAGAAACTAATTCTCCTCTTTTCCGGGGACACCCATGTATAGTATGAGTATAACCTTTTACTGCTGTGCACAAGCAATACTCAAGAGTAGACAAGCAATGCTCTACAGTGGACTGACTGTTGCTAAATTATGTTGTTTAAGATGCATGGTGAATGCATTTTAATTTGAAATATTTTTTCAACTTGATGAATTTACTGGAATATTTTACATGTATGCAAAATTTGAAATTGTGACATACTTTGAAAGAAATATCTCTAGTCATATTTCATGGCTTTCCTCAAAGAATATCTCGTTGGGGTTTTGAATAATAATAAAAATAAATTGATTAATTAATATTCAATGATATAATAATAATTATTGTTATTGGTTCTTCAAGACAAGGTTTCTATGTGCAGCCTTTGACTGTGCCGGAACTCACTCTGTAGACAAGGTTCCAACTCACAGAGATCTTTCTTTCTCTGCCTCCTGAGTGCTAGAATTAAAGGCACATGCCACCACACCTTGCAAAGTTGAAGAGTTTTAGTGTGTTTTGTTTTGTCATGACAAAGTTTCACTGTCTCGCCTGGATGTAAGCCAGTATGGTCTGTTATTCTGAGGTCCTCCAGCTATGTCTTTCAAGTTATAAGTTGGTGCCACCAGACCTGCAATCATGCTTAAATGACATGAATAAAATATTTTATAGGAAAATTTCTGGTATTTCCTCCATTAAGAATGTTTAACATCAAAAGTATGTTTTTTGCATTATCTAGGGACAGTTCAGCTTAACTTGCATTGTGTATTTAAGAAAAAAATTCAGCTGCTTTAAGGATTTCTCTTTCTGCAGCATGGAAGATTTTTATCCAAATAAAAACCATGGCCCTGACTCTGGAATCGGAAGTGATAATGGAGAGAAGCGATTGTCTACAACGGAAGTGAGTTTTTTTTTCTCTTGCTCGTCCATGTTGTGTTGCTATTTCTTAGAGCTTTGAAACAGACACACGTAAATGTGTTGGGTTTTACTTTTACAGGCAGATATAATTTTTGTTATATTTTATGACTTCAAAAGAAGGAGTACCTACTGATTTTAGAAGCAGAACTTCCATTGTAACATTAATTTCAGTTGGAAATCTGGAGATATAAAGCAAATGTTCTGTAATTCCTATTTAATCAATGAGACATGTGTTTCAAATTCCTCATTTATACTGTGCTTGTCCCTTTCAGCCATCAGACGATGACACCATCAGCCTTCACTCTCAAGTCTCAGAATCGAATAGAGAGCAAACATCAAGAACTGACAGTCTTGTAACAGGAACCAAGCCTGATTCTCAGAAAGGTAATTCATGGTGTGTCTCCTAGGTTTAACCCTTTTACACAGCCCATATTAAAAATAGATTTTTATTTAAAATAGACTGAAAGTTTGTAAGATTTTTAGATATGTCTTATATTGAAAAGAGTGAACTTTTATCTTGAGCACTAAAATAATGGGAACATCTGTTATGTTTTATAATATTAATGTGTCCCTAGACCAGGAGGTGTATGATTTTATTGATCCCAACACGGAAGAGGTAGCAGTTCCTGAACAAGGAGATACACATATTGGATCATTTGTTTCTTTCCTTAAGGTAAGTAAGGAAAACTTAAGGAACATTGTTGACATGCACTTCGTTCTGATCATGCAAAAGTATACCATGCAATTTAAAATGATAATTTTCCTTTTTATAAGGGGAAGGAAAAGTGCCCTGAAAAATCTCAGAAAAATGAAGAACTTGGAAATGAAAAAAAGTAAGTTTGCTCTCGTTTTCAAAATACAGTGTGAATTATGAATACTTGGATCATTCATTAAGTATTCCTACTTGAGAGCACTTAAGAGAAATTTTTCACGTGTCATGGTTTTCCCCATGCCCTATTTAGATAGTTAACTTTCAAGTACTTTGATTTCTTTAATCAAATTAATAGTCATAATAGACGTTTGCCTTTTTCCTTTATGTAGAGTAATTATCATGCCTACTATTTTGTTACCTGGAAGGACTGTGTCTTCATTTGAGAAATACCCTCAGCCTCATTATACCAACAAGGAGGCTGAGGCCTAGAGTTCTGAATTTCTGGAACTTGAGCTTTCTGTTTCTTGATTTAACATTTTATGTGATCTACTAAAGACTTTATACTGTATATTAAAAGCCCTTCCCTAGCACCCACTAGTGTCAGAACTGAGTTTTCTCCCAGCTCTCCTAATTTTTTCTGCACATTGTGTTTCCTTCAAGCAACTTTATGGTAATCTTGGTAAGTGCTTGGGGTTGAGCTCCAGGCCTCATGCCTGATAAACACATATTCTCTAAACTACACACCTAGAACTTTGTTAATTTTCTAAACACTTGTTAATAGTCATCTTTTTTACCCAGTAGGTAAGCTTTGTTTTGTAATCCTTTTTGTAATAATAAGGATTGACTAGTCTTCAGCATTCGGACAAGTGCTCTCTACCACTGAGGTATAGACTTAGTCCTACTTTATTAATGAGGTTTTGGACAATACTGCAGATATACACAAGGCGAAGTAGTCATTCTCACCCCCCATGTTGCTATTAGGCCTGTTATCCCCACTCTCCACAAACCTTTCTCACACATTGTTCATGCCTATTCATATTGTTTTGTGGCACACTGAAATTAATTGTCTGTGTCAATTATGGACTTACAAATATCTGTTGGAACACGGTGACACAGTAACAGATATACAACTAAACATAGTGGCTCACCCTCTCCAAGACTCTACCAACTGCCAGTAGTTCAGTAGTGATGGTATGGTGGCATGAATTGCCTGCTTCCTTGACCTATTATTGATAGTTCTTGTGTACCCATGAAAGAGGCTAACTATGGCTTTTGGGATGTAATTGTTTGCAGCCCTTCACCCTACCTTCTGGCTTTTACTTTCCTCTGCATCTTCTATACTATTCTCAGAGCCTTTCTTAGGGCTTCAGCCCTCTTTTTACTTTGTATTAATTGTATTTTAGATAGGGTTTTGCTACATTGTCAAGGCTAAACTTGAACTCATTCTGTAGTTCTGAGCTGCCTTGAAATTGTTATCCTACTGCCTTAGGCTCCCAAGATTACAAGCCTGTGGCATCATTGTTGTATTCTTTAGATTTCATTCTTCTATTAATTTCTTTCCTCATCAAATGAAGAAAGTGAATTTTAATTTCAAGTGGCACCAGTGTCTGTAAGACGTCCTAACATATAATATTTTTGACATCATTGTTTTTTATGCTTATTGCTATTAAATGAAGTGCTTTTGACAAAAAATAGAATTTAGAGAGCTCATTTTTTATTTAGTTTTTAATGGTAAAATGATATTTCTGGAAAATATAATTATTTTTATTATTTGTTAGTAATTCTGTAAACCTTGATCGGGTGAGGGTAGTGGACTCTGGAGGTCAATGCTCAGTACCTCTAGCCAATCAGGATGCAGCCATCCCTGCATTTTTATGTGGGTGATGAAAATCTTAATATGAATTATTTAATAAAATAAATTTTATTACTATTTGAATATATTTTAATAATTTCTAGAAATTTTGAAAATGTCATTTGAACCAATTTTACATTTCTCTTATTTAAACTATTTTCTTTGTTTTACATAGAGCATTTTAAAATCCAAATGTGTAAACTTCTAGAAGCTGACAAAATGAAGAATGTTGAAAGAAGTCTTTCTTTATTTCTAAGAGCAGGCCACGTGGAGCTTTCCAGTCCTTTTTATAAATATAGTCAGTACTGAGCAGTGTGTATTGTCCCCTTATTGTAACCATTATTCACTTCAAATTTAGCATCACTTCATAGCTACACTTAAACTGAGTACAGAATACAGATTCATTTTCCTAAAATTCCTTATATTCCATTTTCGTATTTTAAATATCAAGTCATATGGATTAGCTTTCATAGGGCATTTAAAATATCTGTATGTTGATGAAGTACACTTGGCTTTACTCTTTGAATAACTGTGTTTGTTTCAGAGTTGACAAAGAGCAGTTGCTGCCAGAAGAAGAAGATGATGATTTGAAAGAAGTAACTGACCTGAGGAAGATAGCTGCTCAGTTACTGAAGCAGGAGCAGAAGAACAGGTATTCTTTTCAGTAATGAGATTGGAGTAGTGAGATCTTCTTCTCAGTAAAAGATGATCACCTTAAGGAAATGAAGGTTCAAGGAAACAATAGGGGCCTTTGTTTTCAAATGGTTAAGAAAAAGAAGAAAATCCTTAGGAAAGAAATAAGGAACTACATGTATAACTAACGGAGTATGCTCAGTTCGGCAGTATATTTATTTATTTTGGGGGTGCTGGTGATGAGACTCGGGGCTTTATCTGTGTTGCTCTGCTCTGTAGCTACATCCCAGCCTTAGTTAAGGTTCCCATTTTACTTCTGTGTTAGTCATAGTAACTGATTTATCTGCCTATATTCATCATAGCTCATATTAACATTATGTACGCTATAAGCATTTCTTTCTGACTATACTATAAAGGTAAGGTTTATTTATTAAATTATTATATCAGATTTTTAGTTATTTGGGATACACCATTTTCCAAGAATAGAGGTGAATTATTTAATTGTTGCTTAAGTCAGTTCAGGATTTGAGGATCTCAAATTCACCCTTGTCTCTTTCTTGGGTAAACAAGTTATCTCCCTCTGGTTCAGCTTTCTTCAAATACATAACTTTGCTAACAAGCAAGACATTGTATATTCACAAGTATACAATCAAGTTAAGTTTATTTAACATTTTTTTGTGTGTGGAGCGTATGAATGTTTGTGTCATACATGGAGGTCAGAGGTCCAAATCAGATGTCTTCTTCAGTTGCTCTCTACATTCTATTTTGAGACCCAGTCTCCCACTAAACCTAAAGCTCCCTGTTTGGCTAGAGGAGACCATTGAGTCTCCAGGGTCCACCATCCTCACCAGATCAAGGTTTCTATATTCATGGCCCTGGATTTTTATGAGTGCAGAAAATCTGAATGTGAGTCCTCATGCTTGCACATAGCAGGCAATTTACCTACTAAGGCCAAAGCCCAGTTTTAGTAAAAGAAATGGACTATGTGCTACTCTTGCATGTATCTACATAGTACATACATAAGGTGTACATCATAAGTACATAAGTACATCATAAGATTACTGAGAATCTTATGTTTATAATTTTGACTGTAGTTTCTGTTTATTTTTCATCAGGAAATTAATAAGATTATGCTATATTTAGGATGTATAAGTAGTATTTATTTTCAATTAATCAAAATACATGTTTATGGTTAACATGATGACCATGTCTTGAGAAGTTTCATATTTAAAGATGTTGGCATTTGTTTTAAATATTTCATTAAAACTTAGCATCTGGCAGCTGGAGTGATGGCTTAAGAGTTAAGGGAACTCTTTGCTTTTCTGGAAGACTGGATTTTTTTTTCCAGCACTCAACTTGGTTCTGCTCCTTTTACTTCACTTCCAGGGGATTCCGTTTTCTGACCTCCAAAGGAACCCACGCATATGTGGTACAAAGTCATATAGACATATATTCATACTTAAAAGAATGCTTAGCATCTGGATATAGTGGTGTACGACTCTAATTCCAGACCTAATGAAGCTGAGGGTGACCAGTTGATAGCCAGCCTGGGGCGTATAAAGCTATGTCTCATAGTACAAAACCAACCCTGAAAAGATGTAGCAAGTTAGTGTACTAAGTGTATAACTCAGTGATGGAACTACTGCCCAGCATGTATGGGGGTTCAGTTTGAATTTCCAGTACCTCAAAACAAATACCTAAGTCCTTGTGAGATGGCTCAGTGCATAAAGGTGCTTGCGGACAAATCTGACAACCTGAGTTTGATCCCTGGACCCTATATGGTAGAAATAGAAAACCAACTCCCACAGGTTGTTTTCAGAATTCCCACTAATCCTCATGCATGCAAGTGTGCAAAACAGATATGTTCACACAAAATCAATACATCTATGTAAAACCAGAAAGACAAATAAGCCAACATATCCAGAGAGAAGTATAGAATCTGCTTTTAGGGAAAGAACTGGACAATTGGTTATATGTAAGTAGCCATTTAGTACTATTTTTGCCCAGCTACTACATTTTCTCTTAAAAATGTCATTATCGTTTCTATAGTGAATTCCCATTCTCAGTTTACATTCCTTTTCTTGTATCACTGCTTTATGTAAATGTTTCCGTGTGGTTTGCTGTTTAATCTTTTCTAACAATTCATTTCTTATGTACCATCTAAAAATAACATTTGAAATTATAGTGCGATTGCCTAATTTCTCCTTTCTCTTTTCTCCTTTCAAACTCCACATAACTTTCTAGTTCATATTTATGGACTTTTCCATTTAAATCTTGTTACATGTCTTTCTGTGTGGATGTATGTATATGTCTTACATATACACACATATATGTATATTCTTAAATACATATATACAACGTGCTCAGTCTATATAACTTGTAGGCATGTTTTCAGGGTGGATCATTTGGTTTTGGATAACCAATTAGCGTGCTGTAATCTGCCTTTTACAAACTTGTCACAGAAAGGCTTTGTGGATCACCTGGGTGGTTTGACTTAATGAAGCATACTACCACCAGCTCTTGGGACATAAAAATTACTTGAATTCATGTTTCCTTTAGCTAGCAGATTTGTTTATTTTTCATTATGAAAACACAAAAGTGATAATTTTAAGACTTTACAGTAATATGCATTTTCCATTTGAGACTTTCATTTTAGATTCAACCTTGCCACTCATAGTTGTTTCTATATTTTCATCTTTACTTACTATGTTTAGTTTTGTTCTGTCTCTGTTTCTTAATTATTCCCTATAGTTTAGATTAGGGATCATCTGAGTAGGCCATCTTTTGAAGGGCTTGCTTTGGTGTTGCCTTTGTAACTAGTACAAAATGGCACCTAGCATTGTGCCTTCTACGTAGTAAAGAAGACACAGAGTTATACTATTTGTTAATTGAATTCAACATTGTAAAATTTAAAGCTAACAGAATTTATTAGTTTAGCCAAAATTTCTACATTCTTTGTAAACACTTAAATTTTTCAAGATATATATGAAGCTAATTTTGCCTTTATCTGATTTTCTTCTTCATTACCGCTTTTTGGTGTTAACAGATAAAAATATAAGAATTATTTATATTAAGCATCACTATTTTTCACTATGAGAAAAATAATAAGCAATGTAGAGATATTTTAAAAAATGGTGATCTTTTCCCATAAAGCTAAATGTAACTCTCACTTGCTAGGTAAAGGAGAAATAAATCCACTTTTTAAAAGGTCTACAGAGCAGATGTACAATTTATGTGTTAGGTTTTAATACAATTACTACAGAGTTTTTTTGTCTTTCTTTTGTGTATTGCTATTCCAGTTTATAACTAAAATAATAATTATTATTTAAAATAAATAAAAATAATTTATATTATATAAGATTAACAACATGTACCAGAAAATATTACCCCCAACTGCCAAGGACTCCTGCCTTGACTACCTACTGAACTGTTCTTCCAGCATTGCTTGAAATTAAATATAATTTTAGGTCTAGACTAAAAGGAACCATGATTATAGTATCAAAGTAGGCTTGATTGGGATGATGCCTACATTGAGTTCAGTGATGATTTTGTCATAGCTCCTTTGCCACTTGTTTAGCATATACTAGATAGTTACAACCTTTTATTTGTTGAAGAAGTTTGTGCTTTTATTTCATGAATGATACTGTCTTAGGAGATTAACAAAAGATTCTGGAAGAGAAAATTGTTAACCAAAGACTCTGGGGCAAGTGGTCATTGAATAGGGTGTTATGGAGCTGACTCACAAGGATTCATATTACAAGCAGCCTCTTACTTCTCTCCTTCAGACTAGGATTCTGTGAAGTTAGTGCAGTAGTGAGTGTCTGTTTTCTAACTACCCAGGGGCTGACATTAGAGGATTTTTGAGCTCAGAATTGGGCTCAAATTGTAGAACATATTCCTAAAGACAATATGGCTTAAATAAAGTATAAAAACCATCATTCACCAACCAAAACCTCAAACAAAAATACCTTTAAAATTAATATTTTAAAATAATTTTATGAGACAAATAGATTGTATATGTCTGCTTATAACACAGTGCCTATAGTTAACAGTGCACTTAACACTTAAAAATGAGTCCTCAATAGATCTCATGTTAATTTAAAAGTACGTTTTATGTCACTGGGGATCAAACTCAGACCTTATGCATATGACATAAGTAAACATTTTCACCACAATTAAATTAAACTTATGTAAATATCAAGCTTTTCAGAATTGGGAATAAAATAAAGAAAAAGGAGCTGAGAAGAAAAATGCTAATATCAGAGTATCATTTTTTGGCTGTAGGTGTGATTTATGATAAACAAGAATATTCTTAATATTCAGAAAAGAATAAAAAGGAGTAAATTCTGTTCAGAACACTGATGCTATATAAATTATTTATCTATTTCCTTACATTTTAATCAGCCTTAATCATTTATTATGTAAGCATTAGAAAAATGATTATCATGCTTTACCTTATACTGATTTTACTGTGGAGTTTAGCTAGCTTATTAATATTTGATTATTATCCTAAAGGAAATATTATTGCATATTTCGACTTTACAATTGCTTCAGTTAACTGATTCCCATCATATAATTACTCTGCTAACTTATTTTATACTATTTTGATATGTTACATTTCTATAAGTATTTTAAAATACTTATTTTATTTGCTTTTAGGTATGTCCTGACAGCTTTTCTTTATTGTGGAAGGATTTGCTTCTGAATACTTTGTGACATAGCTAGATAACAAAAGAGCACTTGTTAAAGGTCAAATAATTGAAGTTAATACTAAATGATCAAAGAAATTAAAATCGGGTTTTGAGAAGTTTATTGTTTGTATTTAGAATTATAAAATGTTTTATGACATGGTTCTTGTGATTTTACTTATCTGATTATATCAACATTTCAGTTTAAGGAGCTATTATATTAACTTTCAATTTGTTATAACTACTTGGATACTTCTCTTAACCCTTGAAACCTAGCCATTCTTTCTTTTCTGTTTCCTTTACTAATGACTTCCTTGTCTTCTCCATAACCATCTTCCTTCTCCCATCTTTTGGTTTGGTTGCTATATGTGAAATGTGAATATAGATGGAGGCCTTTAAGTTATAGAACATCATTCAGTGACAAACTCTTCCAGAGGACCAGAGCAGCAGGACGGAAATCAAGGTATCTAGAGTTGGTGGAAGCCATAGCATTAAGGGGCCAGTGTTATGTGGCTGAACTGTCTTAACATTTTGCTTTAAATAATACTGGGAACTGTTAGGGAAGTGTCTAAATAATCTGGATTAGACTTTTAGGTAAAATAGATATTTAGTTTTTGTTTATCACATAGTAAAACAAAATTTCTGTGTATATTCCAGAGTTCTACAGAGATCAAATTTCAAATACATTATACATTTTTTCATGTATGTGTGCTTCCATTACCTTTTTTCTACTCCATTATACCAGTAAGTGGTTTGGAAAGTAATCATTTTTATCATCGTGAAGATTATAATAGCTCGACCAGTTCCCTCTAACAATAATTCTGACTTTCCTTCATGTATAGTTTTTATTGTTATTTCTCTTTCTTTTATTTTTTAAAAAATTGATTTCAATCCATTGTTCTTAGCACATGTACATATTTTTTAAAGTCTGCTTCATTTTTGTGATTATTTGGCTCTAAATACAGTTGTTTACAGGTCTAATATTTGACCTTTTCACATCACTGCATGCTTTCGTGAGGCTGTGCTAAGGCAAGCCTAGTGAAATGTGAGCCCAGTACCCCTACTTCCCTGCAGTCATCACAGAGCCAAAATTAGCAGTGTGTGTTTAGTTCATTTGCAGTGCATTTAAATTGTCTTGTATTCTTTAGATTGTTAATGTATGAAGAATTCTCTTAAGAATTAGAGACTTTATTTTTTGCAGCATTAATTTTAAAATTAGTTTATATTTATATGTGTAACAATAAAGATGATTAAATATGTTCATTTATTTCTTTTAATTAAGATAATTACTAATTTACCACTTTGGACATTGATTAATCCTTAGAATTAGATAAAGCTGGACAAATATTTTTTTTATAGGGATTCATTTTTTTTAATCTTCTAATACTGTTTCTATTTAAAGTTTGAAATTTTGTGTTTTTTAAAAAGGGTTGTCCTTTAATACTGATTTTTGCATTTAAAATTAATATCTATTATTTGACTTTTGTCAAAATGATTATGAACTACCAACATAACTCATGCTATTTTCTGTGCTGATAAAAAGGAAATGACTCAGAATAGTACCTAAAGTCTTTCTTTATATTCTGTGTAAGTCACACTTAGATATACACAGACAATTCATGCAGTAGCCAGATAGTATACAAACTTAGAGAAAGGGTTTCTAAAACAAGATGCAAGACACGTTTGGTGAACTTAATTCTTTCATTAAAGAATGTGTTAAAGCATCTGAATCTAAATAGAATTGAAGGACTATTTTCTAGTAATGATCTTCATGACCTAGATGCAATTTACTTGGGACAAATATGTCATATGTGTGCAATGTTCTCTTCAATATAGTTTGTAATCACTGTGTTGATTTACTTCTAGGATTCTTAATCATTCAACTTCTGTCATGAGAAATAAGCTGAAACAAACTGTGGAATGTGAAAAGAGGTATAAACATATCCTAGTCCTTATATTTGGTCTATTAAAATGAGACTTGCTACTCGGACAGTGATTTCCTTTAAAGGTCTTTTTGCTGGTTATGTGTTGCAGGTTTAATATAAGTAGATAATGTAGAGATCAAATGTGTCACAACATGTGTTCAGTTTAGCTTTCTATAAGCAAACCCTTAGGTTCTGATTCTTTTGACTTATGCTTGCCATTTGTCTTCATTCATTCACACATATTTATCATAAGGATTTTACCACCAGGTATAATGTAATTCTCCATCATTGGTTTCGGGTTTCTTGTTACCGTTTGCATTTTCATTTCTTCCCAATGTATTTTACTAAATGCTTCATTTTGCTTAATGGCTTAGGCTTAGAAATATGACTTTAAGCAAATTAGAAGATCTGAAAATTTCTATTTATTGCTCTTTGTGGTATCAAAATTATGTTTCATCTAAGTCCTGGCTCAAGCCTTGCATAGTGTTAATTTTCAAAGACAGGCATGCAGAGGCACACTGAGAGTTGCCGAATGTTAGATATTAGTATATATTTTCACACTTCTTAGGTCTTTAAATGGATTGCCTTATTCAATCATCACAATACAATTATGAAAAGCTTACTGTTGAAATCTTCATTTTACACATGAGCAAACTGAAACTCAGAAATTATCATAGCTTTCTCAAGATCACATAGTAAGTGGGAGAGTCAGGATGCAAACTGATCTGTCTTATTGTGAGACCTGAAGTTTATTTATTTATGTGTTTACTTCTCTGTTGGTCTGTTTCATTCATTTGTTTATATTTTATGTATATTGTTGTTTTTGCCCAAACACATATATGTCTATATGAAGGTGTCCGATGATCTGGAACTGGAATTACAGATATTTATGAGCAGACATGTGGGTGCTGAGAATTGAACCCAGGTCCTCCTCTGGAGCAGTAGTCAGTTTTCTTAACCACTGAGTTATCTGGGGTTCAGTCCCAGAATCTGAAGTCTTAATGTACAGTAACAGTATTGACAACAATGAGTTTACTTCAGATCTATGCATCTTACTGAAATATTTCCGTTGATAGTACACAGATCCTTGTAGATTTCTATCTGCAACTTCATCTTTTCTTGTATGGTCCATCTACCCTAGTGAATGTGAAACTTATGTAGTCTCCCAAGTCAGCAACTTTTCAGATACCTCACTATTATGTCTTCTTCCTAATACAATCATGCAAAATTAGCATCACCCTAACCATCTTTCCATCCACTCTTACTATCGCAGTCATGTTGGTTCAGCTCCCATTGTCTTCCATTTGAGTTACTGTGTCAGTCTCCACACATAAATTCTCTCTTCAGTTTTGCTTAGTTTTAAATTTATTTTCTGTATTACTTACGAATAGAGGTTGGAGAACACAAATCCAACATGCAACACCCATTTATCACTTTCTGATGGGTACTCATGACTTTTGTGATAAAGGTTAGAATATTGAGGTCAATCATAAACTTAAAATGAGCTTTCTGCTTATCTTCAACCTCGGATCAGAGCCTCATTTCCTGCACTCTCTTGAGTGTCAGCCTTTGAGTTTAGGAACATAATTCCTTGATTAATTTCGGTTCGATGTCTATATTCTATATACTTTGGTCTGGTTTTCATGTTGCCCATTTCTTTCTGTCTTTGCCAATCTCTTAGAAGTCAGCAGCTCAATTCTGGATGGATTTGTGGTGAGGGAAGCCATGATAACCAACCCTGTGAACAGGCATCTTCTAAAGGTTCACACAGTAAAACAAGTGAGAGAGTAATAACTTTTAGGTTTTTTATGTAATGCAACTTATTCTCATAGGAAGCAACTGTATCTCCCATAAAAGTACATTAATCCCTTCCAAAAATAGTCTCTCTATTGAGCAGTAATAGTGTACTAAGTTCCACTCACAAGATTTCACCAGTTCTACACCACAATGCTGAAGTTCAAGCTCTCAGCAAACATGAATTTTGTGGGAAACACACTATATTCAAGAAACAGCTATCCCCTCTTCAAAATGTGTTTAGATGGTTATCTGATCCTGATTTAACTTTGGTACCTGGTATCTGTCTAAAAATTGTCCATTTCATCCAGTTTTGTTGAGTATAGGCTTTTGTAGTAGGATCTGATGATTTTTTTCATTTCCTCAGGTTCTGTTGCTATGTCTCCATTTTCTTTTCTGATTTTGTTAATTTGGATACTGTCTCTGTGCCCTCTGGTTAGTCTGGCTAAGGGGTTATCTATCTTGTTGATTTTCTCAAAGAACCAGCTCCTGGTTCTGTTGATTCTTTGTATAGTTCTTTTTGTTTCTACTTGGTTGACTTCAGCCCTGAGTTTATTTCCTGCCTTCTACTCCTCTTGGGTGTATTTGTTTCTTTTTGTTCTAGAGCTTTTAGGTGTGTTGTCAAGCTGGTGACAAATGCTTTTTCCTGTTTCTTTCTGCAGACACTCAGCACTATGAGTTTTCCTCTTAGCACAGTTTTCATTGTGTCCCATAAGTTTGGGTATCTTGTACCTTCATTTTCAGTAAATTCTAAAAAGTCTTTAATTTCTTTATTTCTTCCTTGACCAAGTTATCATTGGGTAGAGCTTTGTTCAGCTTCCATGTATAAGTGTTGTTTCTGTCGTTTTTGTTGTTATTGAAGACCAGCCTTAGTCCGTTGTGATCTGATATGATGCATGGGATTATTTTAAATCTTCCTGTATCTGTTGAGGTCTGTTTTGTGATTGATTATATGGTCAGTTTTGGAGAAGGTACAATGAGGTGCTGAGAAGGTTTAGTTTTTGTTTAAGGATGAAATGTTGTATAGATATCTGTTAAATTCATTTAGTTCATAATTTCTGTTCGTTTCATTGTGTCTTTGTTTAGTTTCTGTTTCCATGGTCTCTCAGCCACCTCAATTCTTATTGTGAAGCAAATGAAAAACCCTTCATTCAGTTAGTCATTTTCTCTCAAACTGCATAGTTAATTTGTTAGCAAATTGTGTTGACTATCGGGAATATTTCTAGAATCTGATAACATTTTATTGACTCCACTTCTGCCAACCTTGTTGTATACACCCCCAACAGTGCTCAGTCTTGTTAGCAAATGAACAATTTCCCTACAAAACTTCCCGGAGGAATGCAGTTTTGTTTTACTGTACAGGTACTCAAGAATCATTTCATGTCAGACCAGACCTTTAGAACTTTGGTTGAAAAACAAATTGGAAATATATTTGAAGAGAGATTATCCTCATCTTCATATTACTAGGAGAGTAGAACGATATTCCATTGTTCAGAGGGGTGTGTGTGTGTGTGTGTGTGTATGTGTGTGTGTGTGTGTGTGTGTGTGTGCGCGCGCGCTACTCTATATCCTTGCTTGCCTCATTTTTATATTTTCCTGTGGACTATATGTTTCCCTTTGATGCCTAAATGTAGGGACTGTCTGGACTCTACCTTACTTCTTTCTCCCTGCTCTGTGCAGTGGAAATGCTCTCTGTGGAGCAACCTGGGCCAAACATAAAATTCATCTCTTGTTATCCATTTCTAGGATTCTTTATATTTAAAATAAGTTTGTTTGGTTCATAGATTTCTAAATTTGATAAGACGTAAGGAATCTACGGTTGTTGTCTCTCTAACCTTTCTCCTTTTTCTCACCCATCTTTTGCTGTTCTTTATGTCTTCTTTCTTTCTTTCTTTCTTTCTTTCTTTCTTTCTTTCTTTCTTTCTTTCTTTCTTTCTTTCTGTATTTTATAGTCATCCAGTTGTTTACATATTATTTGTTACATATTCTACAATTTCTATAAATTTAAACCTCATTCGAACTTCTCAATTACTGTACTTAACATTTTGTACTTTATTTCTCACTGGAAAAATCTATTAATTATGGAATTATATTTTCATATTTGTATATATTTTATTATGCCCTAGGAATAGAGATGCCCCTTGTACTCTTATTAAAGTTTTTTTAATTGGATTCTCTCTTCTTATTCTTTTTTCATCTATTCCTCCTTCTGTTCATCCTCTCTCTGTTGCTTTGAAACAAGTTCTTACTCTGTAACCCAGGCTTACTCTGTGGCCCAGGATTGCCCAGCCAGGTGTCCAACTCATAGTGATACTGCAGCCTTGTGAGTGCTGAGATGACCACTATATCCCACCACGCCCAGATTTACCCTGTTTCTTTTAGAATTTGAAAACTTTTGCATGGGTTTGTGTGTATATATGTCTGTATCTGTCTATGTATGAGTGTATGCCACATGTGTGTGGGTGCCCACAGAGGCCCAAAGTAGAGAATGTTGGATCTCTTGAAGCTGGAACAGGTCCTGACATAATAGTCTCTGTTATGTCATAGATGAACCTAGTGATTCAATAGACAGTCAAGTATTTGTCTTCTCAATTCTTTGGCATTTAGGAAAGGATTTACGTGTTTATTTAATGTGTGTGTGCATGTGTATATATATGCGTGTGTGCTATGGCACAGTTGCGGAGGCCAGAGGACAGCTTTCAAGGATTCAGGAAATTACTTCTCCCCTTCCACTATCTGGAACCCAGGGTTCTATCTAACTCAGGTTGTCAGGCTTGATGGTAAGCTAGTACCTTTATTTGCCCACTCACCTCACTGATCCTATTACTTGATTTTAAAAAAAGGTAACTTGTTTTCAGTAATATTCTGTGTACTTACTGTGTATTTGTACATATTATACGCAATTTATACAGTACAGATTAGGTCAGCCTCTGTATAAGGCTAATATACAATAAACCCATTTAGATGTTTCTCTTGGAACAATAGTTAGTAGGCATTTACAATTGGTTGGTTTCATCAACTTCAATTTATACAATATGACTAACCCACATGGTGGTTACCACTTCTCATTGCAGCCCTTGGAAGGCTGAGTCAGGAGTAGTGCCGTGACCTCTTGGCTAGCCTGGGCTACAATATTGAGTACCAGGCCACCCAGAGCTACATAGAAAGTCCCGATCTCAATATAACACAACACAACATAACACAAAACAACACAACAAAATGAAACATAGGTATGGGTACTTTTTAACATTGCTGCCTTAAAGCAATGATTAGACAAATTTGTTTATAAAGTATGTGAAATGATTTTAAAAATATCTTAAGAAATATTAAAGCATCTTTAATTTTTTAGTGTCTCAGCAGATGAAGGGAATTCACCATTATCACCTCTTGCATGGCAGGTAAGGGGAAATAGCAATAATACATGTATTATTTCATTGTCATTTGTTGAATTACTAAAAGACTTTTCTCATTATAGCCATTAGAAAATCAGAAGGATCAAATAGTTGATCAACAGTGGCCAGAATCCCAGCCTATAATCTGGCAAAATGAAGAGAGGAGGCGGAGTAAGCAGATCAGAAAAGAATATTTCAAGGTAAATTATTAAATCTAAAATTTTGTTTTTGTTTCATACTTAACTACTTTTTACTTTTGACACTTTGCTTTAAATTAATAATATGTAACTCTCCAGTTAAATGCCACAACTGTGTTTGTGCTGATTGTGCTTGTGTGAGGGATAAAGATATGCTATATAAATAAACCCAGAAAATTTTAGTAATTCAAATTATGTATATACACTGTGATTATTTTCAGATAGTTAAAAAGATGAATGTTTGTGTGTTGCACTGCTAATTGTGGCGATTAATTTTATCTTTTTCTTTTGTGATAGATTTTCACAATGTAGCCCAGGTTAGCCTCAAATCAGTATCCTCCTACCTCTTTCTCTTATATGCTGGTATTCCAGAAGTAAACCACTAAGCCTGCCTTACAAAAAGACTCTCACTGAATTGGTTTCAGCAAGTAGTTCAGAAGTATTTTCAGTTAGCATTTAACCATGTCTTTATACATAAGTAATTGAAGACTTGTCCATACTTTCTTGTTGTATCTTGGACCTGAGGCATCTGGTCCTGATTGTCTTGGACCCCTCTATGTAGACCATGCTGGCTTCAAACTCACCAAGATCCACGTGCCTCTGCCTCCCAAGTGCTGTGAGTAAAGGTGTGCATCAGTACACTCGATGCAGTAGATTTCTTAAGATGGTCTTTTAGTAAAGATAAATTAAAATACTAGGGCATATGAATTAGCCAAAATTTCTGTTGCATTATTACTTATTTGCATTTTAACTCTGCTATATTTGCAAGTGTCAGTCATCATGATTTAGAATCATTTTTAATATTAGTGAGCGCTTACTCTTGGAGTCATTGCAATTGAGTCATATCTGCAGTACGAACTTGGTCCTGCACCCCAAATAGTAAACTGTGTTGTCCTGTACCTCCCTAAACTCTCTTCTCACAAAATAACAATCATTTTATCGAAACATATAGTACTAAGCAACATTACACATTATTTCAAGTTCCTGCCACTAATAAATAGTATTTATTTTATATTTTTATATTTGGTAGAATTTGGTCCTTCCATTTATATTAATGCCTTTCCATATATTGGAAAGCAACATGTGTTTGAAATTAGCAAATCATCAAAATAAAAGTGTAGGCTTTAGCAAATGCCTTAATACATTAAACTTTGAACGAATAATTATGATTATTTCTAAGCCTTGGTTTTTGGTTCAGTGGATAATATGAGGGATAATCACACGTGAAGAAGACACAGGAAGGAATGAACAGTCATCCCAGTGAGAACGCTTTTTACCAGAACCATTTGCAGTTCTGCAGATAGGTTTACAGCCTGGCCTTTGTCTCAGTTTCCCCCTTTTTGATTCAGGAAGCCTAAAACCAAAGCACTGAATAAAAATATGTTTGTATGTGAACCTTGATGAATTATTTTTGATGTTGTATTCCTGAGCAGTATTTGACATTTCTTTGATTTCCTTTATCCCAACATAACCAAACCAAACTGATTATATTTATCCAAACACTTGTATTGGAATTATCACATGCCAGGTACTGTCATGAACATTTACACATATTAGCCAATTTACCCTTTAGAACAGTTAAGTAAAACAAATGAAGTTTTCATTTCTATTGCATACAGGTATATTCCAGCTCAAAATCAAGTAGTTTGTTAATCAAACAGTTGAAATTAGAGTTGTAGAGAGCTTTGTATAAAATGAACAAACACTAATATTTAAACAGTTTCATTGTTTTAAAAATAATTTGTACCTATTAAAGTTAAGGACTTAGTGAGTCTTTATCACAGACACTTGTTTCTTACTTTCAAAGCATCATTTGTTGATTAAACAGTTTCTTCTGCTGTATCAATTATATTATGAAGTTGCTAAGGGATAAAATAGGATAACATCTGAAATGTCTGTTATAGAACCATCACTCAGTAAATGTTCATTTCTTTCATATGCAATAAAGTAGGTGTAAACATGGTCATCAGTCACTGAGAAATGCTTTAAGGGCATGTGTAGTTCTTCCCAATTGTCAGAAGATGTCACTATTAGGACATTGCATAAAAAATAGCTATCAACAAATTATTCTTCAGTTGTCAGGAAAATAAAACATTGTTATAGGGCCGTGAGTATAATTCATTGATACCTTGCTTAGTATGCTCGAGGTTACAGATTCAACCTTCAGTATCAAAACAGAAAGAAAGATAAAACATGTAGCTTGTGGTACATTATTAATCATAGCTGTAAAATACATTAGAGTAACACGTCTCTTTTCTGTAATTCTTAAAACACCTCAGTTTGGGACTGAAATACTAGGTAAGTCAGACATTTTTTCCAAGGGATATCAAACACAAAGTTACATAAGAGGAACAATTAAATAGAACCCTGAATGTCAGGGGAAACATCGGGGACATGATCTGAGAGTTAATAATTTTGAAGATAGAACTTCTATGAGCTCCTGTCTCTACCACTGACTAGTGGACTTCAATGTATTTTGGTAATGAATCAGAAAATATGCATTCTAATGATTGACACAGTATGATTTTGCTTCTAAGCATCACTTTGTCACATAGTCAGATAATTTACATTATATATTTCACAATAAATTGGGGGTAATAGTACATATATATATATATATATATATATATACCATATGCAGTTGTTATAAAGATTAAACTTCTCAATACATATAATGCAGTCATTACTGATGTACAGTAAACAATAGTTCTAAATGTTAGCTCTTAGCACTATTACTATCATTGGGAAGTTGGCATATGCATTTAATGTAGTTTAAGTCTGAGATCAATAGATTACTTCTTCTGTTGTGCTGACGATTGAACCCAGAGTTTCAGAGATAGTAAGGACCACATCTCTAGCCCAGCTTCTTAAAACAATTGCTCCTTTGGTAGTTTTAAGAATTCAGAAGAAGTTGCTGAAATAGTTGACTTGACTTGTTGAACACAATGAACTTAAGAAAAGCAAGACTCTACAACCTTCCTAGTGCCGAGACACTTTAATACAGTTCCTCTTGCTGTGGTGACCCAACCATAAAATTATTTTGTTGCTATTTCTTAACTGTAATTCTGCTGTTGTTATCAATTGTAATGTACATACCTGATATGCAGGATATCTGATATGTGACCTCCAAGCCCTTCACAACCCACAGGATGACATCTGCTGTTCTAAAATAGCCCCGAGATTGCAAACCTGAAAGAATGGGAAATGAGTCTGGCTTAGGAAGGAAACCCTGCTTGACATATTTTGAGGCCTTGAAATAATGTAACTTATGACACTGTAGGTTTGAATAGGAAGACTGTTTAAACTGACTGTGTCCATGTGTTTAAATGCAGATAAGTTCATAAAAGTACCAATGTGGCAATAAGCCTTAAGCGTCATTATGAACAAAAGTTTCACATGATCAAAGAAAAATAAAACCATGTATTTGAATTGTTTTTCAGTACAAATCAACAAGGAAGAATTCAAGTGGCAATGAGAATGAGGAGGTGAGACAAAGGGTCATATTGATTTGAAAGATTTCCTTTCATATTTAGTTGACTCAATGGTAGTTACAGGAGCCCAGCTATCAACTGTTTTGCTATTGATTTAAAGCACGCATTTCCTACAATTATGACAATTTCTAAGCATTTTCATATGGCTACTAATTTAATCATTGTGTATATTCTGGAACACGATTTCTATAGCAGTTTTAGAGCTTTATGGTTTGCTGTGAATCTCTCACCCTTTGGTTTATGTTCGTAATCGTCTAATGGCTCCTTAGTCAGTTGAGACTTTATCTATTTCAAAAATGTGCATGTGTCTGTGGGATGTGTGGGTGCTGGTGTGGGTGTGCCTGTTCCAGAGCTTGCATGTGTTCTCTCCTTTCACCTTTGATTCTAGTTATTGAACTTGAAGTCATGTCAGTTTTTGGAAGAAGCACTTTTACCTTTTGGCAAATCAGATCTCTCTAAGATTTTAAAAGAACTTTCTTTACACCCAACAAAGAAAGAGAACTTCAGACCAATTTCCCTTATGAATATCGATGCAAAAATACTCAATAAAATTCTGGCAAACCGAATCCAAGAGCACATCAAAATAATCATTCACCATGATCAAGTAGGCTTCATCCCAGGCATGCAGGGATGGTTTAATATACGGAAAACCATCAACGTGATCCATTATATAAACAAACTGAAAGAACAAAACCACATGATCATTTCATTAGATGCTGAGAAAGCATTTGACAAAATTCAACACCCCTTCA